>NC_050575.1:401546062-401751062 GCF_011100635.1 Trichosurus vulpecula
AAATCCATTGTAGCAGCTTCCAGGGAGGCAAGATAAAGATCAGGAACATGTTGAAGAACTGGCTTCCCTTACATGTCTGCTGCTTCTCTCTCTTGAAGTCTCAGTCTAGACTACCTCTCTCCTCTCAGATGCTGGCACCAACTTTCTAAGTCCTTCAGCAGCTAGGTGGCACTATGCTTGGCCTTCTCTGCCAATAGGAAATCACATCTCCCTCTGCATAAGCTGCAGCATGCAAAATGCCCCAGGCTTGGTCAGAAGCCTGGTTAATTTGTTATCTTAGAAAATTGCCTAGAACTGTGAGAGGCTCAATTATATTTTCAGGGCCACATAACCAGTATATGTCAGAAGCAGGGCTCAGAATCAGATTTTCCCATCTCCAAGTCCTATGTTCTATCTGCTCCTAAATAGAATATAAGCTACACTAAGGCAGAGCCTGTATCCCCAGTGCTTAGTACAATACCCGGTATGTAGAATGGGCTTGAAAAATGTTTGTTCAAGGGGTAAATGATGCATGGTAGGGACCTAACCTCAAAGATTGTGTAGAGAGCAAAAATAGGGACAAGGACAGAAGTGCCTAAGATTTTGAGACCGCTTTCTAGAACTTCCCTGAAGGAGATACACAGAGAGCCAGGCTATATCTGCGAGCCACTGACCCAGGGATGGAGGGCACCCTAAGAAGTCCTTCATGCTCCCCTCTCCATCTACTTTTCTACAAATGACTTATTGCTATTGTAATTGTACTCCCATCTGTACGATTGACCTGGCCATTTGACACCCTTTTCTCCTATTGTATTTCCAGTGATTCTGGAGGTATTACCATGTAGAGATGACTCCCTTCCTAAAGACAAGGGGCAGCCTATTTACATAGGCATAAAGGCATCGGGCTTCTGTCTGTGTTGTGCAATGAGTGGAGAACAGCCCACATTGCAGCTGGTGGTGAGTTGTTGAAAATGGATAGAGTAAAACTTAGAGGGAAAAGTCAATATAGAAGTCTCATATAATTTAAAATTTTTTGGATCTGTTTTGTTACAGAATACTTTTAAAGAAACTTGCCTTGACAGGACAGAACAGTGGACAAAATCTAATATGATGAAATTTAGTAGGGATTAACAAATTTGTTTACCGGTGGGGAAAAAAAACAATTTGACAAGTTCAAAATTGTAGAGACATGGATGAATATAACACAGGGTCACAGTATTATAAATTAGGGCTGGAAGGCACCTTAGTGGTCAGCTGGCACATCACCTTCATTTTATAGGTGAGGAATCTGAGCCCAAGGGAAGCTAAGTGACTTTTCCGTGGTCATATGGCTACGATACGGCAGTGCTACGATGGAAATCCACGTCCTGTAGAAAAGATCTGGAAGCTTAAGGAACTGCAGTGCTATGGAACATCTCAAATCTCTTGGGATCTAGGCACAGGCCAGTAGACTGTCTGGAAAACTCAGCCCACAAAATAAAGAGACAATTTTAGTTACTTATTAGAAAAGTATTTAATGGGAACCATGAAGTCTATAAACTACCGATGAAATTCTTAGTTCAACAATAACTCCAAAATACATCTAGTAAAATTTGAGACTGATCAAGACTATTTCTCTGCATCAGAGGAAATTCCTATTTCAATATAAACATATGAATCCTTTCCAGTGGCTTCAATGGATGAAAACTGAATCTTTAACAATAATCCTAAAAGTATGACAAAATTATTTAAATAAGAAGAGGATACGTGCCTTTGCAGAAGGCCATGTGGATTTCCCAACTGCTCCCAACTGGGAGGAAATGTGGAAAAAAGAGACTGTTCTCTACCTTCCATCCTTTTATCCCAAGGCTGAGCACAGTGCTGGGCACGGAGTAGGTGCTCAATAGAAGCTTGCTGACTGGCTAAGTGATATTGAGAAAGCAAGGAGCTAATATGCTCTTTATTGCTGTCCTCCAGAAAAGGATGGAGGCAGGACACAGAGAGCAGAAGAAAGAAGCTTCTGCTCTCTTCGATACCAGATAGAGAAGAAAGAAGAAAAAGAATCAAGAGATTATTGCTATGACTGTCTGGGAGGGAAGAGAGGGGAAGGTTATTAGAAAGATCTCGGAAGACTTGTCTTGAAGCCTCACCTACTTCCAATCTAGTCAGGTCACATACCTCTAAGGCATTTCCTTTTTTTCTTGGATCCAGGCCTGCTCAGCTCTGTCCTTTTGATGGTGGGAAGCAACCTCATACCTTCTATGTTATAAGCTCTGCCAAAGCAAAAGAGTTTGAATCCTCAAACTCTCAGGGGTGAAAAATATGTCACAGGCCATGATGGAGGTAGTTTCACTTTTCCAAAGAAGTATTTAGTTTTAAATTAAAGTAGTCCCGCTTTATTTGTAATAGAAATCTATGACCTAAGTCCTTGGACTGTTGGGGACTATTTTCCCCCCTGAGACTATATTCTTCGCTAGACCTGAGTAAGAGAAGCATTCTCCTTCTTCCTCCCCTTCTCCACTTATCAATTTAACTTAAGATATTTCCAAGGATGCTTGAATAGGAAGGTTCCCAATAGTAAGATTAATATGAATTAACAGAGTGAAATGGAAGCCAAAAACCAAATTATACTTTAGGCTGCCTTGAGAAGCATAATTCCCAGAAGAATAAGGTGGAAGTTCTGATGTAACTGTGCTCTAGTCACACTGCATTTGAAGTACTATGTTCAGTTTATGGTGCTACATTTTAGGAAGTACATAGATGAGCTAGAACATATTCAAACCTGATTTTGTTAGTGCAAAAGCTTTTCAATTTTGTGTTATTAAAATTATATTTTTTTGTGCATGGTTGCCTCTATTCCATGTTTCCCTAAGAATTTTCCTCAGCCATAGGTGTAAAAAGTAACTTATTTGGCTATCTCCCAGGGTTTTTTTTTAAAAAAAATTATCTGCAATTTTTAGGTTGCATATTCATTTTGTGTATACTATGATAAGGTGGTGGTCTAAATTTAGTTTCCACCAAACCTTTTCCCAGTTTTCCTAGCAGTTTTTGTCATATTGAGAGTTCTTCTGCAAGCACTTTATGCTAATCAAATGTAAACATATTGATTGATAAGGTCCATAGTTTCTTATCTAATCTATCCACTGACCTACTAATAGGCTTTTTCTTTATGTCCTTTAGGAGAAGAACATAGCAGACCTGTACAAAACACCTCAGGCAGTGAAGCCCTTTGTCTTTTACCTGAATCGGACTGGCAGCACAGCTACCCTCGAGTCAGCTGCCTACTCTGGCTGGTTCATCGGCACATCTTCAGACAAAAACCAACCTGTTACTGTGACCCAAAACTTGGGAAGCCAGTATAATACTGACTTCTATTTAGACATAGAAAACCCTGAATTGGAGCCCCATATCTCTGCATAGGGTTCTCTACTTTTTGAGGCTTTTGACACACATGAGCTCATTTTCATACTTAAAATATACCTGTAAGGATTGGCATTTTAATCCATATTTTGCATATGAGGAAATTAAGGCCCAGGCAAGTCAAGAGATTTTCCCAAGTTCACATAGCTGGTGACTAGCAGGTTTCCTTTAATACATTGAGAGCTGTTGGAACAGTGAAATTTATGAGTCATCTCATGCTCATGGTTGCTCCTCTAGCCTTCACAGATTCAGCATTTGGGGATGTTTCTCTCTAATCATTCTCAGAATCTGGCAACACATTCATTGGTGCCAGTAGAACTCACTGGTGGTGTCTGGCAACCATGATACATCCTGATTTAGTGTCCTGATCCTTCATAGTCTCTTCAAAGGGACTTCAACCACATTGGCTTTCACTTCATTGACCACTGAAAGAGCTTAACATAGGAAATCATAAGGAAGAAGTTCTGTCAGTAACTGTGTGAATTTCAATAAATCATTTCCCCTTTGGGGACCCAGTTTCTGTATTTGTAAAAATGAACAACATGGTCTTTTAAGTCAGCTGCCTCTTTCATTCTAGAACTATAACAGGAACACTCATCTCCCTGAGTTCAAATCTGGCCTCAGACACTTACTAGTTGTATGACCCTGGGCAAGTCACTTAACCTGGTTTGCCTCAGTTTGCTCATCTGTAAAATGAGATAGAGAAGGAAATGGCAAACCGCTCCAGTATTTTTGCCAAGAAAACCCCAAATGAGGTCACAAAGAGTCAGACATGACCGAAATGACTGAAAAACAACTATAACCCTCATGAGTATGTGTGTGTGTGTATCTCCTCCTTAGGAGGAGACAGTGACATCATAGGCCAAATTATTCAACCTTTCCTAGCCTCAGTTTTCTCATCCTCTAAATGGATAAAATTGAACTTACTGTATATGGTTCTTCCCAGGATCAAATTACAAAGACACATGAAAATGTCTTGAAAATCTAAAAATGTTACAAAAATATGAGGTGATACTATTATCATTCCTTTACTTCCCTTCTATTTTATATCAATTTCTGTGCTATTGGCAGAGCCTAACCTGAGCAAAATAATGAAGTAAATGAGTCTTTTTGCAGGGAGTAGAGGGGAGGGGTGAGTATTCCCAGACTTTCCTTTCTGGACTCTTTTTCACTTAAAGTGGACCTATCCTCCATCCACCCATTCATTTCTCCCCACACTGCTATAGATTCCAGTCTTTGGCTCAGCATCACTTCATAACTGTTCAAAGCAAAATACATCTAATGATATACAACAAGGGAACCTCCCTCCCCTTTTCATGTATGTAGCTATACACTGTCTTCCATATTACCTTAGCCTCAGTAAAAGAAGCATGTGTAGGGGGCACATGTGTGGTTAAAGTGAAATGGGTGGGGAAAAGTAGCATGTGGCTAGGGAACACATCTAGCCAGGGCCACCCAGACACCTAGGTTGGTGTCCCCATTGGATTCTCTCCCTGTCTCTGTCACTGATACTTAATTCCCCCAAGAGCTGCCAATGTCATCTGTTAATATGGAGAAGTCAACAGGTATAAGCTGCCTCCTGTGCAGGAAGCTACAGACTGCTAGGGATACCCTCTGCTGGTTTAATATACCATTTTCTAACGTCTCTGTTGAGCTATTTTCTGTGAGGTACATTGCTTCCACCTTCTGGTTATTTACTGTATTGCAGTTGCTGTGTGGCCCCCTTCTTTATAGGGTTCCTCAGTTCTTTCTGCTTCTAGTCACAGGGGCTATCTCAACTCTTTTGTGTGTCAGC
Organism: Trichosurus vulpecula; assembly: GCF_011100635.1. Taxonomy (NCBI): domain Eukaryota; kingdom Metazoa; phylum Chordata; class Mammalia; order Diprotodontia; family Phalangeridae; genus Trichosurus; species Trichosurus vulpecula. The sequence goes on from NC_050575.1 coordinate 401,551,236, forward strand.
CACCCAGCCAGTCAGAGAATGTTTAAACATTTAATCTGACTTTTAAACTTGTTCTGCCTATTTCCTATGCTACCACTGGCCAGTCATCTTTTCATTTCCTGCAAGGCTGTACTCCTCTAGATTTCTCTGTCACATCCCAGAGACCTTTTCATCCTAGATCACTTCAGCCCTGGAACTCACACTTCAAAAGTTCCCTGTACCCCAGAGCCCTTCACTTTTATTGAATAACTCCTTCCAGAACCGGCACCCAATCCAGATATCTCTTCATCTCCGACCAGGTGACATTCCTCTGGACTTCTCCATCAGGCCCCCATGCCTTCTCCCCTCCTCCAAGTGCTTTCACACACCCTTTTGTGTGTTGTTTTCCCCTATTAGAATATAAGCTCTTTGAGGTTAGGAACTGTTTTTTTGCTTGTATTTCTGCTTAAAACACTGATTGGCATATAGGAGAGGTGCTTAATTGTGTTTGTTGTTGTTGGTTCTTTGTTTTCGAAGAAGACTAGCTACATCACAAGTGATGTCTTGACTTGCTCTTGAATAGGATTTAAGTGTGGCAGAGTTGCACCAAGATCATCAGACTCATGGTCTCTTTCAGAGTCATTGAGGTCCAGTGGCAGGACAAAAGTCAAGACAACTGGCAGTGGCCCAGGATGCAGTAAATGACCTTGGCTTCTTTGATGTCTGGCCAAGCTCTAAGAGCCGCACAGTGCCTGCTTCAGCCTCCTTCATGGTCACTGGAATGAATTGTTGTTATCTGCTCATTCCATTAGGAAAAGTCTTCACATGCTTGGGGTTACCCTTCACTTGGTTTAGCCCATCTTGAGATGGTTTCCCAGGTCAGCCACTGTGCATGCTATAGCTTCTTAGAGCCATGTGTGAGAATTGGGTGAAAAGGACTCAGTAAGCCCTCACACCAGAGGTGCTAGTCATCAATACCCATGCACCCCTTGAGGCATATTTAGGACACAATGAATACATCATTTGGCTGGAGGAAGAGAGGCCAGATCAGGAAAGGCATGGATGAAAAGACCCAAGGAATATTTTTTTCCCTCTTCTATGGCACTTATAACTATCATCTTCTGAGCCTGAGCAGAGAACGAGGAAATTCTGTCCCCTTGACTATCAGGGGAGACAGCTTTAAGAAATTGTGCCTCCTTGTTCTAACTGGGACATGCTTGTTAACTAACTAACTGGCTGCTACCTGACTCTGAGCAAAGCACCTTGGGAGACTTGCTTAGCAAGACAGGTGGGAGGGCAGTCTCCCTTCATAATACTCAGCTACTAATCAGGGCATGAGTTCCCAAGGAGGAGGCATCATTCATTTTATTTTTTAAATAACTGGTTTCATTAATGCATTTTATTATTATATCACAGTCATGTTCCAATAAACCCCCACCCTGTCTTCTCTTGCAATAAGTGACCACATGTGACAGCATATATAGCATCCCATACCCATAGCCCCCCAGTGCTCTCTCAGAAGCAGGAAAGCATGTTTCCTCTTCTCTTCTCCAGAGCCCACATTGGTCGTTGCAATTGCTAAGAATTCAGCTTTTATTTACACCATTTTAGGGATGGTCAGTATTGTTCTTGTCCCGTGAGCACTTGTTTTCCAAATTCCTAATATTAATCGTTCCCTCCGATGCCATGGCATTCCATTCATATGCTAATGTTTGTTTAGTTATTTGCTAGAGGCAAAGATGACATCCTTGGTCCAAAACTATTTGAAGGAATAACGATCGTAGTGATAGCCGCCATTTATGTAGCACTTTGAAGTTTGAAAAGTGCCTGGATGTGCTATCTTCCTTGATCCTGCCAACAACCCTATAGGGTTGGTGCTATCACTTTGGAGATGAGGCAGAGAAAAGCTAAGTGACTCACCCAGGAGTCATAAGCTGCTGGTTTGAGTCAGGATTTGAACTCGTGTCTTCCTGACTCCAACTCCAATACTCTACCCACTTCGACCTCTCAAAATCAGCCTCTGTTACTCCTATGCACTGCTCCTATGGGGCCAAGCAGGTTAAGTGTATTCCTTCAGCACGATAGTCCCTGAAATTCCTGAAGGCAGCTACCATGCTATCCTTAAGATTTCTCTTTTTCGGGGTGAATAATCTCAGTTTTTTCCACCAGTTCCTTCAACATCCTGATTAGCATTGCTTTAGCTGAGATGAAGTTGAGCAGCCTGCCAGGGGAGGGGAGACCAAGACAGTGAGAGGAGAGTACTGGGGAGGGGTCCCTGACTGAGTGAGGAGGCAGGGCTGGTTAAGCTGCACAGCCCAGGGGCCTTTGCAGGGGTTGTCTTCAATGTCTGGCAAGTTCTCCCTCCTCATTTCCTACCTTTGTGAATTCCCGGTTTCCTTCAAGGCTCAGCTCACCTGTTGTTGTTCTGTCATTTTTCAGTTACATCTGACTCTTCGTGATCCCATTGGAGGTTTTCTTGGCAAAGACACTGGAGTGATTTGTCATTTCCTTCTCCAGCCCATTTTACAGATGAGTAAACTGAGGCAGACGGGGTGAAGTGACTTGCCCAGGGTCACACAACTAGTAAGTGTCTAAAGCCAGATTTGAACTCAGGAAGAGGAGTCTTTCTGACTCCAAACCCAGCACTATCCCACTGTGCCTCCTACCTGCCCCAGAGAGGGCCATAAATTCCAAGTAGCAAGGGACCTTCAGCGTCGTCAAGCCCAACCTCCTCCTTTTACAGATGAGGACCCTGAAGTCCCAAAAAGTTAAATGACTTTTCCAGGGTCACACAGCTAATAAGTGTGTGAAACAGATCGTGAGCCTAGTCAGAGGTGTGCTGGTAAATGTTTAACAACTGGCTTTCCATATATATATATATACATACATACATACATATATATATATATATAAAATAAATAAATACACACACATATATATATATACACACACATACACACCCAAATATATATGTGTATGTGTATATATACATGAGTATGTGTTTGTGTGTGTATACTAACATTTCTATAGTGCTCACCATGTGTCAGGTACTGTACTAAGCACCCTACATTTATTATCTCATTTGGTCTTCACAACAACCCTGGGAGGCAGGAGGTATTATAATTCCCATTTTACAGATGGGGAGACTGAGGCAGCTAGGGCTTAAATGACATAGCTAGTATGTGTCTGAGGCTGGATTTGAATTCAGGTCTTCCTCATAGCCTTGAATCATGAATGAAGAGCTGGAAGGGACCTCAGAGGATCACTACCTTTCATTTAACGTATGAGGAAATTGAGGCATAAGAAAGTAAAGTGAATTGCCCAAGGTCTCACCACTGATAATCATCTGACAATGCAGGTGTCTGAGGTTCCTTCCAGCTCATCATTCATAATTCTAGGCTAGGTGGTACAGTGGGTAGAGCACTGGACCTGGAGTCATGAAAGACCTGAGTTCAAATCCAGCCTCAGACACATACTAGCTATATTGTCCTGGGCAAGTCATTTAATCGGTAGCTGCCTCAGTTTCCCCATCTATAAAGTGGGAATTATCGTAACACCTGCCTCCCAGGGTTGTTGTGGCTGACATCAGACCTGACCCCATCTCCACTCCAGTAGGCCAGCCATCTGAAAATTGCTTATCAGTCCACTCCACACTCATGTTTCTAATCTCCGCTGGGCCTTCAATGAAGCAATACAATCCTCCTACCTTCCCTCTAATTGACTCTTTACACCTCACCGCAGTGGTTGTTGCAAATGTTCTCTCATCTCCTCTACTTTGCAGGGGAAGACTTTTTGCCACGAGGTCCCTCTTCTCCCCTTCTTCTTATGTTAAAACCCCTCAGCATCATCACTGAAGGACCTCTGCCTTCTCTCCAGTCCCTGAAGAAGAGGTGACCCTTCTTGATAAGGCCAACTTATTCACACGCACTTTTAATCCCATTCTATCCCATCTCCCTCAACCAAGTGCCCCATTGTCATACCCACCCTCTCGTTAGTCTTAAATTTCTCCCTCTCTACTGGGTCCTTTTCTGCTGCCTACAAATTATACCTGGATTTCCCCTATTCTTGAAAACCAAAGCAAAAAACCAACCTCACTAGATCCTATCATTCTCTCATAGCTAATTGTCCTATGTTTCTCCTTCCCTTTTCACCTAAACTCTTGACAAAGTGATCAACACTCTCTTCTAGACCTTTTGCATTCCAGCCCTCTTTTCTGAACCTTTCATCCCTCCACTGAAACTGCTCTCTCTACAGTGACCAACATTCTCTTAATTGTGAAATCTAATGGTCTTTCTCAGCATTGTTCATTCTTGATCTCGCCATAGTATCTGACACTGTTGGCCACCTTCTTCTGGGTTCTCTCTCTTCTCTGGGTTTTTGGTGATATTTCTCTGGCTTGGATCTCCTCCTGCCCATCTGACTTCTCTTTCTCAATTTCAGGATCTTCCTCTGTGTCATGGCCAATAACCATGGATGTTTCCGAGGGTTCTTCTTTTATCCCTACATTGTCTCTCCTCCGGCATCTTTGAGGACAGAGACTCTTGTCTTTGTATCCTTAGCTCTTAACTTGGTACATGGCACACAGAAGTACCTAATAAAGTCTCATGGACTGGTAAGGCCTGGGCTTGGCCATGACCACTATAGAACTTTCCTACTCCATCTTCCACAATCCCATAAACTATCCATGTTATTATTATTGTTAATATCATTATTATTATTATTTCCACAGGCTATCATGCTGTTAAAATTAATTTTAAGATAATTGTTCTCATGTTATTTGGTAAAAATATATTATGTTATAATTACATATAATTATACCACATAATATTATTGCATTATAATATTTAATATATAAAATTATAATATATCATATAATTACAGCAAAATATAATTATATAACATATATAAAATTCTAATATATTATATAATTATATTAAAATATAATTATATTATTTATTATAAATAAAATTATGATATATTATTATGTATAAAATTATGTCATATTATATAATTATATTATACTATATAAACCTTATATAAGGTTCTTTAATTTCATGTACTGATTATCAAAGGGCAGTGATATGAGTGATTCTCAGTCCTTTACTGAGGATAATTTGTACCTTAGAAGAAACATAAAAGATGTCAACTTATAAATAAAATTATATAACCATAATCCTGCTTTCCATTTTTAAAAAGTATTTACATCCATAAAAGTACTTTGCAGCGTACTATGAGATGGATGAAAAGCCTGAGAGACAAGAGTTTCTGGGCACTTAATAATTAATTTATTAATTAAGCTAGCAAATAATAAATTGATGGTACGTGGTCTCTTTCGGTAACCAAAGACAAAACCATAAATGCTTTTGGAAAAAGAGGTGCCCCACCAGGTGAAAATAAACCCTGATTGGTTAACAAATAATGAGGGGGTAGAAATAGTGATGAGGAGGTAGGCCAAGAGTCTTCAGCTCCTCTTGGTGAGAATGTGACTTGATCACGAGACTCAGCCACCTTCAGCAATCCGGACAAAGAATTCATCTCTACCCAGACCACTCTGGTTGGCTTTCTTCTTCATGAGTTGGGTCACCCTAAATTCTAATAGAAGGTTCCAAGGATAGGGGCTCATTTTGTAAGGGCAAGAATTCACCTACAGTGGATTCTGTACGTAAGATCTTCTGACTGGATGGGGTGTCCCGCCCAAGATAGAAGAGCATGCACCCAGAGGATTTGGGCAATCTCATCCATCAGCAATGTCTTTCAGAGACTGACTGACCTACAGAGCTGGTCCCTGAATGAGGAAATAGAAAGGAAACACTTCGATCCTAATTTAATAATTGGTTATTAATAGAATAGAAAATAATAATTTCTCTCAAGTACAGTTTTTAAAAGTCTCTCCTCCCCTTACTCCCGGGCCTTCTCCTGCAACCAAGGGGCCAGAAGGTCTTAATTTGTCACAGGTAAGACCTCCAAGGCCATCAGAGGATACCTGGGAGGCCTCTCTCTCCAGTCCTATTCAGGTACCAGAGCAAGCAGGTGGGGTGAGAAGGGGAGGGAGAGAAGCAATGATATCTGACCTAGATGGGATGGAAACAACGCTTTAGGACCTCAGCAGCAAAAATAGTTCTCTCTACAAAAAGTGATTGTAATTGAGGAAAAACACGGAGTTGGTTGTAATGAGGTCTTAGGTATTCCCAAATTGCTAAAGGAAGTTGTATAGTTGCATTAAGTTTGTAGATCTGGTTTGTAAGATGAGCACTCCAGAGACCACATCATTTTCTTGAGGTGCTATGAGTACAGGTTGAATAGCAACCACCAGCTTAGCTCTGAAACCCAGTTTGTGAGTACTTGCAGCTAACGAGCTTGGCTAAATAGTAGGCTAGGTGGCACAGTGGGTAGAGCACTGGACCTGGAGTCAGGATAGTCCTGAGTTCAAATCTGGCCTCAGACTCTTACTAGCTGTGTGACCCTGGACAAGTCACTTAACCCTACTTGCAGGGTCAGAGGGTAGGCACAGTTTTATAGCCCTTTAAGCATAGCTCCAGATTGCTTTCCAGAATGGTTGGACCAGTGCACAACTCCACCAACACTGACTTATGTCCCAATTTTTCCACATCATTTGTTATTTGCATTTTTTTTGTCATGTTATCAATCTGGTAAGTGTGAAGAATAAGATGAAATCTAATTGTGATAAATGTGAAGTGCTAAACTTTGGTTCAAAAGACAACTAGAAAGAGCTCTAGGCCTGGAGTCAGGAAGACCTGAGTTCAAATCTGACTTCAGACACTTACTAGCTGTGTGACCCTGGGCTAGTCACTTCACCCTGTTTACCTCAGTTTCCTTATCTGTAAAATGAGGATAATAATAGCACCTACCTCCTGGGGTTGTTGTGAGGCTCAAATGAGATAATTGTAAAGCACCTGGCACATAGTAAGTGCTATATAGATATTAGCTACAATTATTAATTTTTTTGCTAAAAAATGAGCTCCAGAAGTTCAAAATGGGGTAGGCTTGATTAGGTAACAGTTTTCCTGGCAAGGCATCCATATGGTTTTTAGTGAATAGGTAGCTCAGTATGAGTGAGCAGGGTGAGAGAGTGACCAAAAAGATCAATGTCATCTTGGGCTACAATGACAGGCGTGGTTTTCAGGATTTGGTCCTCTGCCATGATCACGCCACAATCTGGACTACCCAAAATCAATTTTGGAAAACACATTTTAGAAAGAGTATTGTTAGGCAGCTAGGTGGTGCAGTGGGTAGAGCCCTGGTCTTGGAGTTAGGAGGACCTGAGTTCAAATCCAGCCTCAGATACCATGTGACCTGGGCAAGTCACTTACCTCCGATTGTTGATCTTCCCCTACTGTTGACTTTGAAAATATCCAAAGGAGGGAAATTAGAATGGTGAATGGTCTTGAGTCCATATCATATAATGATTGGTTAAAAAATTGGGGCTGTTTAGCCTGAAGAAAAGAAAACTTGTGTGGGGATGGAGTGTAACAGCACACATGATAGTAGTGGTCTGGTATCAGAATGGGTCAACATAGAAAGATAAATCATAGCCAGCTGCCACTCAACAATTTGGGTATGGCCTTTCCACTCTGAGTTCCTGTCATCCTGTATTTGGTTCTGAATACCACATTTTAATTAGAACAACTCATTAAAATGATTTGATATCAAGAATCAAGATATCAAAAAGCCTGGGAACCTAGTCCTGTGAGAGCAAGTTGAGGAATCTGGGGATGTTTAGCCTTGAGAGATTAAGTGAAGGATAAAATAACCATCTCCAGGTGTTTGAAAAGCCAACTTGTAGAAAAGGAAATCGAAGGTCTATTTGTTCTACTGAACTGAATTGAGACCAGCTCAGTCTAACAGCCTACACATTACCAGGATTTCATTTTAAGCCAACAAATAGAGTAGAATTTCCCAGCAGTGTAAAATGATCTGCCTGGTAAATGGGCTACCCAACACTTACTTTAGTACAATATAGTTCAATATGGAAGTGTCTCGAAAGAGGCCAAATTCCTACCTTTTAGAGAACTTATAGATAGGATTCCCTTATTGATGGGAAGTTGGATTTGATAATTAATAGATTCCTCCTGATGGGAATATTCTGCTCTTAACTCTTTGGGGAGTCATCATGGAAAATGGGGTTGGTTGGTGAGTATTTGCTCCTTTCTAGTCCCTCTGCCCTGCTGAATAGGGGCAGGGGTGATTCCTTCCCAGGCCTTGCCTATGTCCTATCCGGGACCTTGGTTTAGGATGTAAACTTTTCTTTGGTCCTTGTCCTTCCAGAGGCTGCCATTTTGGGTGTGGATTTAGGTTGGCCATGTTTCTTTCCCTCCTTTGGTGCCTCCAAGGCTCCCAGATGTCTCTGCCATAATTGAGCTGTCAACTCACCATGGGATTTCCCTCAGTGCCCGACACTTTCTCACCCAGTATCAACCTTTCATGCTGGCCCTCCACTAATGAGTTACTTCTTGAGGGGGCATGTTCCATTTTGGAAATGGGTTCAGGCTGATCATACTTTAGTCATCTTCTTTTGGTCACCTTCTTCATCCCCTTACCTCTATTCGCTATTATGTGTTGTTTTTCACCAATTAGAATGTAAGCTTCTTGAGGGCAGGGGCTGTCTTTCTTTTTGCTTTTATTTGTATTCCTGGCACATAATAAGTGTTTAATAAATTTTTACTGCCTGTTGCCAGTCTGCCCTTCCTGCCTTCCCCCTTCTCTTTGGACATTTGATCAGGTACATCTTTTGATAATAATTAACTACCTTTTTATCCTATAGACAATATGATAGCCCTTGGGTCTATGTGATTCTCTCTTCATTTAAAGCAATTTATATCAGAAGAAAATTTATAGCATTCTCAAAATAGTTATGAGCCCTCAGTTAGGAAAATTCCAAACATTTAGCCGCAGGCTTGGATCTGTCCCAATTTAATTTTTTGTGTACTAAGTGAACCCTTTGCTTCTCTGTTTTTGAGGCAACATCAACATACAGGCAATATTCAGGTAAAAGAAGTGGGGAGAGCATATTATAGTGTCTGTAACTGGACAGGCATGGGAAGGGGAAGTCTGAGCAGGAGCAGACTTGGGCGGGGGGTAATTTCCTTTAGTTCTTGAAGAAGTGTGTATAACTGAAAACTTCAACCTGAGTTCAGAGATGCCTGTGGATGTCGGATAGCCAATTTCAGCTTCCCTTTCCTCTGCCCCAACTTCACTCCTGGTTTCCCATTTTCTTTTCAGTTTCTGTCCACTGTTGCATCACATCACTAAAGCGTTTCCAGTTTGGATGGTCAAGTCTCAGGCAAGCAGGGCTAGTGATGCTATCTACTCATTCCTTCCACTCAGTGTGCTCTCTCTCAGACTGCACGTGGGTCTTTTTTTAAACTCTCAGGCTTGACTCAAGTTTTTCTTCTGGCTCGAAGATGAAAGCAGTCCAGAAGGCTCTCGGGACTGTGTTCCTGTGAACTACAAAACCCAGAATACCACTTGGTTCTCAATCTTCTATTATGTATAGTGTGTCTATGAACGGCTCACCTCTATGCTTTCCTGCACAGCTTCCAAGCTGTCACTCACTGCTTTGACCAACCAGTAATGCAACCAAGAGGTCTTTTGACTTGAGCTTGCTACCTCCTGTTCTTCCCAAAGCCCTTTAATGATACAGGGTGACTCAAAAGTCTCAGTGCAGTGTTCAGCTATCACTGACTTCTCTGTACGACAGAACGGATATGGTTTACTGACTATTCATTGGTGCCATTTCATTTCTTGTCTCTTCACACCTTTGCAGAGGCTCACACCCTCTCCCCAGAATGCATTCTATCTTTACTTCTATTTCTCAGCATCCCTTTCTTCCTTTAAATCACACCTCAGGTGCCGGAGTCATAGGACCTGGGTTCAAGTTTCTCCTCTCATATATACCACTCGTGTGACCTTGGAGGAATGGCTTTATTTCTCTAGGCCTCTATTTCCTCATCCATAGAATGAGGAGGTTGAGCTCGATGACCTCTCATCTCCCTTCTGGCTCTAGGTCCATGACTCTGATCTTTATCTACTCCTCCTTTTGAAGGACTGATTCCTCCCTTCTCTTCCTCTTAAACTTCCTCTTATGCATCAGGTACTGAATTATCAGAATACTTGTATTCCCTCAATATGATGTAAGGTCCTCGAAACCAATGGCTACTGTATTTGTCTGTCTGTATATCCCCAGGAGTTGTGAAATTCTTACCTGTGGGACCTTAGGTAAGACCCTTAAACTCTCAGGCCTCGGTTGCCTAATCTGTAAAACAAAGGGTTCCCTCCATCTCTAAATCTAAACTCCTAAAGTATGTATGTGTTAGATGTCTGGGTATGGATCTAGGTTGGCCATGTTGCTTTCCCTCCTTTTGTACTTCCAAGGCTCCCAGACATCTCTGCCAAAATTGAGCTGCCATCTTGTCATGGAATTTCCCTCAATGCCTGACACTTTCTCACCCAGCATCACCCTTTCATGCTGACCCCCTATTCCCATTAATGAGCTCCTTCTGGGGGGGATCCATTTCGGAAATGGACTCAGGCCTTACTTTACTATTTGCTTACTACCATTACTAAGCCTTATTTATCCATTCAAAGGAAAGATGGCAGGGTAGACTGAGATTTAAAATGGGTATGTACAATGTGGGACTTTCCTCATTTTAAACTCCTATTGATACCAATTTCCATTTAATTTAACCTGATTTAATCTTTGGTCATTTCGTTACACAAAGTACAAGTGGGGGAGAGCAAAATGATTTTCTTATAGCCAAATAATTTCTTCAGAGCTAGTATATTTGAATATGTCATATAATATAATTATATATAATCATAAGTGTGTGTTTATGTATATATGCATGTATAAGTGTGCATATATGTGCATATACATAGAAGTATACATATATGCATGTGTATATATGTACTTATATATGTATGTGGTTACACATATATGTGTGTGTGTATATATGTATATATATGTGTGTGTGTGTGTGTGTGTGTGTGTGTGTGTGTGTGTGTATCCTAGGGACTTCTAGACAATTCCTGACACCTCAATCTATCCCTCTTCGTTTTGCTTGGTTCTGGCTCGCTGGGGCTTCAGAATGACCCCATTTCAAAGGTTTTTAAGTACTCTCTTGCAGCATTGGTAGAGAAGGGTTAATTTGCTTCCTTAGCATTCCTAACTCTCGCAGCCACTCTGCAGGACTCTCTACTGCTTTATGTTTTTCTAACTTCTCTCCCTAGTAGCAAAATGAGAAGAGATCAAAAGGAAACTGGCGGACATGCTCTGCCTCGTGACTTTCTGCTTCTCGAACAGGGATTCTGCTGGAAAATGCCTAATGGTCCCCCTCTTCCAATCAGTATCTAGTTCTCTTTGAATGGCCTTTATAGGTTTTATCAGTGGAAGAGCTTGTAAAGGTCATCTAGTCCCACTCCCTCATTTTATACATGAGGAAACTGAGGCCAAGAGAAAGTAAATACTTTGATCAAGGCCACAGGTAGTAACTTGCAAGATCAGGGTTGGACAGCTAGGTGGTGCAATAGATAGAGTTCCTGGCCTGGAGTCAGGAAGACCTGAGTTCAAATCTATCCTCAGACACTTCTGGTTGTGTGACCCTGGACACATCACTTAACCTCTATTTCCTCAGTTTCTTCATCTGTAAATTGAGAATAATAATGTCACCCACCTCCCAGGGCTGTTGTAAGGATCAAACGAGATCATAATTGCACATAGTAAGTGCAACATAAATGATGGCTGTTGTTATAATAATGATATTTATTATTATTATAATTATTCGAAACTAGGTCCTCTGACAGCAAATGCAGGGTTATTTCCGTTGTGTCCCGTTGCCCCTGCACATTACCGAGAGTTGCATTCTACAGCTTGGGTCTTATTTTTCACACAGATAGCTTCTTAAATGGGCTTTGCTTTTTTTCTTCCTTTCTTACATTTAAAGCACATCTGAACAAAAGAGAGCAAAGTCCAAAAGGCACTCAATGAACAAATCAGGTAATTATCAGGTTTGTGCCACATAAAAAAGGGAATGCTAAGCACAGGGAATCCCCAAATGATTAACTTAGCTATTAGTACAATATTCAAGCCTTATTTGAATAACTTTTTTTGCAAGATTGCTAATTAACTATTTTATATGTCACCTTCACTGAGTACAGTATGATGAAAGGTTAAGCAAGATCTTTCTGGTAGCCTTTCCCTATTTCCCAGGCTGACATCAGCCCATTCCCAAGATGCAGCCATGTTCTCACTGGTAGATGCTGCTGGGTTTTTTTTGGAGGGGAGAAGCCAGGGCAGTTGGGGTTAAATGACTTCCCAAGGTCACACAGCTAGTGTGTCAAGTGTCTGAGGCTGGATTTGAACTTGGGTCCTTCTGACTTCAGGGCCAGTGTTCTACTCACTGCTCCACCTGACTCCATGCTACTGTTTCTTAATGGCACTTAGGGGTCTTCCAGGACCTTTTGGTATTCACAGAATTGATGCTAAAGGAAGGGAACACACAAAAGAGGCAAAGTGTAGCCAGGGCCATTGGTGAAAGCCTGACTAATTGAGTCCATACTCTATCTAGGGAGCTCCTAATATTATTATGTCAGGAAAGAAAAGAGTCATCTTTTTTCGAACCTTCTTGATATCACATCTTGTCATCTGGGAAACCAAAGACAAAAAAAGGTGGCTAGCCAAAAACCTCTTTTTTTAAAATCAGGTTCATGGCCCTGTTCCTTTTCTGTTGTCATGGGGTGGGGCGAATGACTAAGGGACCATTCAGAGCCTATCATTCCATTCTAAAGTCCCCTTCACCTCTGGGCCACCACATAGTTGGGAGAAATCAGGAAGTTTATTAACCACAAAGGGCAGAACAATCAGTCACTTTGTCCTTCAAGAGGAGCTCTGGGCACGCTGGGATGGCCTCTTTCAGTGCATTTGATCTGGCTACACTGATTAACATTAGATGTTTCCTGGATTGGATTGGGTTGTCTTTGGGAAAGAGTTGTAATTTCTTTGAAAAATTGAAAATCAATATTATATGGAAAGGAATGTAGAAGCAAATAGTGAATGGGAGTGGGACGCAACATGTGATAAATGAATTCTGAGAGAAGAAAGGAATAAAAATTGTCATCTGGGAAATGTATTCTAGGAAGAGAGGATGGGCTGGTTGAATGGTGAGGGCATGACAAGAATAACAGCTGGGCAGCCAGAGTGCTCCACTGGTCTCTTCAAGATGTCAGGAGAAAGCAAGGAAGGCCTTTGGCATGTTGGGTGAACCCCTGTGATGAACTGACTGAAGTACATGGGCAAAAGTCAGGATGGAAATTCATAGATGGGTTGTAATCTGTATGATGGTAGGAAATATTCAAATTGTGGAGACTATCCATTTGAGAAAACTTGGAAGAAAGAGAGGACAGAAGAAAGTTAATGAGGATATATGTATATGTATGTATGTGTGTGTGTGTGTGTGTATGCATGTGTGTGTGTGTCCATATGAGTATGGTAAAATTAGATAAACCATGAAAGATAGAGAAAAGCAAATTTATGTTCCTGTGGGGAGAGAGAAAAAATGGTAGGGAAGAGGGAATTGATATCAATTCAATTCAGTTCTATTCAACAGATCTTTAGAAGTGCCTGTTGCATGTAGGGGAGTGCTGGGCCCTGGAGGAGATACAAAGTTGGTTACAAATCACAATCCCTGCTTTTCTGGTCTATGGAGTATGACCAGTTAGTTCAGTCTTCCTGGAAACAGGCTATTTGCTGCTTGGAACTAGCAGGAGGGACTGGGATTTGACAGGTGATATTACCTCAGGGTAAGCACTAAGGGAAAGAAGCTGGTCACCTGTTGTTAGGATGTTCTAACATTCACAAGGCTGGTGCTTATGACTTGGGGATTGAACACATGCCTAATAAATCACTATGGGAGATCACAGGCATACACACAATCAATGAGTGTTAGAGGGAGAAATACATTACGCAAAGTAAGCATGAATACCCACAGCCATGCCCAGTGACCTGACTCTGGCTGCATGGGACAATCTGAATGTCACCAGACCAGCCTCTCTCCTCACAAAGCAGGGGAATTCCCAGGCCACTTCTGGAGGAATTTCTAATGAAATCCTATGCCATTAAAACCCTATATGCATGTACAGGCATGACTGGCATCCTAGAAAGAGTTTCAGTTCAGACCCAGCTGGATGCAAGGCAGGGTCCCCAACGCCCTTTTTGGGTATGACTGTGGCAAAATGATTCATCTTTCTTGCTTCCCCGGAAACAATTGTAAATTGAAGGGTAACCCTAGAATGGGAGAGTCAGCAGGTGTCACCCACTCACATAGAAGTGTCTTTATATTCAGCATTTAGAGTTTTCTAGCATATAGCAATGAAAGGTGTGGGAGATGATGGATAACAATTTGAATGTATTACAAAGTCAAGGGAAGAGCCATTTTTTTAAAAAAAGATGGGTGGGACCAGGAAATGTACAAACAAGCAGGTAAAGAGTAAATACATAGGGAGAGGTTGGAAATGACAGAGGACGAATGAGCAATGAACACTCAGTAGAAGATTAGAGGGGCTAGCCTTGGGAAAGAAAAGGCAACCTCATCCAAGGAAACTGGAGGGAAGTGGGAGAGGATTCTCTAGGATGTCCAGGGGCTCGATATGAACAAGGGGAGATGGAGACGTTCATAACAGATGGCCTCAATACAGAGCCTTTGTGAGAACAGGGCACACGAGCATCCAGAGCTAGGGCCGAAGCACACGTCCACACCTGTGGCAGGTCATTTGTTGTTACTTTGGTCATTTTAGTCCTGTCCTACTCTTCATGACCCCATTGGGGTTTTTCTTGGCAGGGATACTGCGATGGTTTGCCATTCTCTTCTCCAGCTCATTTTACAAATGAGGAAACTGAGGCAAACAGAGGTAAGCAACTTGTCTAGGGTCACACAGCTAGTCAGTGTCTGAGGTAGGATTCCTATCCATGGAACCCCCCTTTCTGCTTCCAGGTACTCATGATGAAGAAAGAAGGGATTCTAGAAATGTTGAAGTGGTCCAGCTCTTTTGTACTCTAAGTGAACTATGATAGAACCTGTCATGTAAACTTCAGGGCCCCTGGGACATACCGTCCCTGGAAAATTGTGGGCTCATTTTCTAAACTTTTCACCTCTAGATGCCGTATTAAACCCATAATTCTGGAGATGGAGTCAGGTTCAAGAGCAGCAGATAAAGTGTTGGACCCGAAGTCTGGAGGACAAGTTCAAACCCAGCCTCAGACACTTATTAGCTGTGTGACCTTGGACAAGTCCCTTAATTTATGTTTACCTCAATTTCTTCATCTGTAAAATGGGGATAATAATAGCACGTACCTCCCAGGTTTGTTGTGAGAACCAAATGAGATAATACTTGTACAGTGCTTTGCAAATCTTAAGGCACCATATAAATGCTAGCTATTATTATTAAACTACCTGCATGACCTTGAGCAAACAGTGGCTCTAAAGTCAGCAGCCATTGAGTTCAGATCTTGGCTCTAATACTTATGACCTTGGGCAGATCACCACATTTTCTGGGCCTCTCTTTCTTCATCTGTAAAATGGGGTGGGAGAGATGAACTCAGTGACCTCCAAGGCCCTTTACGTCTTTTGCTAAAGGATACTTCCAACTCTAAATCTATGATCTCGTGAAAACCAGAGTCTGTTCCTTTTGTGAAACTCATCTGATGTCACTTTGTACATTTCCTGCTGGCTCAAATAGGGCTTGTCCCCTGGGGTATCTGGACTGACCCACCCTTATGCTGCTGCTTGGGCAGCTCCCCACCCAAGAAGCTCCACCCCCAGAAAGAGCTATTTCTTGATGACTTCAGCCTGTGGAGATGTCTCTGTGGAAGTACTGAGGCTCCTACTATGCTTGTCTATTAAAGGCAGAGAATTGCAGAAGATACTTTGAGACCTCTCGGAACAGCAGCTCTGACCTGGGGCCACAGGGACAAGGGTGTTACACAGGTACTGTCTTCCTCATACCTACCTTTGTGTTGCTGTTACCTCAAGCTTCCATGATGACTGTGGGTCCTGATGGAAGCTGGTCCAGGGTCAGAATCCAGGGCCTCAAGGCAGTGCTTTGTTGTGAGATCCTCTGGGACCCCAGGAGGTGCCTGACCCCTTCCCTCTTCCCTAGGGATGGGAGCAGTGTTAGACTGAGGCACCTAAGGGATTCAGTGTTACTGGTTTAAATGATGTCCCCTGGAGGCTTTGCGGTGAGAGTATATGAGTACTATTTATACTTCTATCAGAGGCAACTAAATGGCACAGTGGACATGGAGTCAGGAACACCTGAATTCAAATCCAGCCTCGCCCACTTACTTGGCAAGTCACTTAAACTCTGTCTGCCTCAGTTTTCCCATCTGTAAAGATGGAATAATAATACTAGCACCCACTTCCCAGGGTTATTATGAGGAACAAATAAGATAATATTTATAAAGCCCTGCAAACTTAAAGCGCTATATAAATGCTAGTTATTATTATGACTGGTGTTTACATTTTGATATTATTTATCTGTTCACACATTGTATATCCTCAACAGAATGTAATCTCCTTGAGGGCAGGTCCATTTTCTTTCTTTTTTTTGTCTCTGCATTCCTAGCGGTTGTCATATAGTAGGCACTTAAATACATGTTCAATGAATAAATTAATGTATTCTACTGACACGACTTCCATCCTGTATCTGCAGGTGTTGAGAAGACCCAACCATGCAGAAAAATGATGAACGCCAGTGTAAGTAGCTGGGCCAGTGAATCACCACCTGATATCAGAAGGTGATAAGAGCAAGAGCTAAACACAAGGAAAACTGTCTAGTTTTCTTTGGTCCTAGGATATGTCTGTCAACGCAACTTGGCCAATGGATGGAGATCCAGGGTAGGACTATAAGGGTGCCAGGTTCAGAACGAGACATTCTGTTAGTCCAAGGAGAGAAGGCATTTTATAGTAATAGTAGTAGCAAGTTAAGGTTTGCAAAATGTTTTACACAGATTATCTCATTCGATCCTCACAATGGGAGGGAGTGCCGTGTTCTGGTGATATCCCAATTTTACTGACGAGTAAACTGAGGATGAGAGAGATTGAGTAAGATCAGGGTCACACAGCCAAGAAATGTCTGATTGATGGGAAGTTGATCCTTGCCTAGAACCTGGACTCCTGGAAGGCAAGAGAAAGAGATTCCCAAGAGCTGAAGTGTAGATACCCGGTCAGGTATCCATCTAGTGGTGGATAGAGTTCTAGCCTTGGAGTCGGGAAGAGCTGTGTTTGAATCTTCCTTTGGATGACTACCGGCTGTGTGACTCTGAACAAGTCACTTAAGCTCCCTCAGCTGCTTCATCTGTAAAATGGGTGTAATAATACTTCAGGTGTGTTGTGAGAATCAAATGAGATGAGTCAAGTAAACAAGCATGTGTTAAGCACCTACTATTTGCCAGGCACTATGTGCTATATAAATGCTGTCATCATTGTCATCATCAATTTCCCATAGAAAAGGACCTAGAACTGAGTTAGCAGAAAGATCAAAGAAATTGAGTCTGAATGGAACCAGTTAATGATGAGGGTTAGGATTAAACTGTTCACAATATGGGTTCTTGCTGTTGTTTTTCTTCTATCTTGTTTTATCCTCCACCTTGTCCCAGCTACTCAATTATATATTCCTATAATATTATAATCATAGGATTATTTTATATGCCTTATACTAA
Source organism: Trichosurus vulpecula (assembly GCF_011100635.1). Taxonomy (NCBI): domain Eukaryota; kingdom Metazoa; phylum Chordata; class Mammalia; order Diprotodontia; family Phalangeridae; genus Trichosurus; species Trichosurus vulpecula. The sequence continues at coordinate 401,568,925 of NC_050575.1, forward strand.
GGGTCTTTTAAATTACATAAGAGTTTGGTCATTGCTATTGGGGAATAGTGGAAGGGATGTGGGGCCTGAGGAAATCCTTTTGCCTTCTCCCACCAGGGAGGAGAGCCTAAAGTAGTAGTATCGAGAACATAGAGGGTGCCTGGGGTTGGGACATGGACTGACTAGCACGAACAGGAATGGGGATGACGTGGGATGAGTGGAGGTGCTGGAGAAGTCAGAGGATGTTTCTTCCCCTCCACTGTGACCTGGACATGGGCTGAACAGAACCACAGTTGTATATCTAACACTAGCTTTGCAAATTTGGATTCTTTTAACCCTGTTTGTAGGAACCTAAAAGTTTTCAGCCTTATCCTTATCCCTGTTGTAGTACAGGGTTGTCTCTCTGTGCCTGATTGATTTGGGTCCATCACTCGCTTCCTCTTAACTAGATCAGATGATGCCTGGCCAATCTCATCTGTCACAGAGATGTTATATTGTTAAAATAGTCTCCCAAATAATTTTTCTAAATCTTTCTTGAGTCTTTGCCTTTCATGGAGAGTCAACCAAGGTGCTTAATTTTTAAAAACTCTTTTCTTCTCTCTCTTCCATTCCTTGTTTCCATTCTGCCTTATTACAGGCCAAGTCTACCCCTTAGGAAATCAGAAGATACTTCCATAGCCCCGGCTTTATCCCTAAAAGTTAGATTAATGGAATTTTCATTTTATTCTCTAGTGTCAGTGCCAACACCTTCTCCGTTCCATATTCGAGATTTCAACCAGAAAGTGTTGGACCTGCGGAATAACACTCTTATAGCAACACCACACAGCGATGAAGTGACTCCTGGTGAGCCTGTTTTCAGATGGCCACTCCTACGTGGTCCCTTCTAGTCAGTCCATTAGCCTTTATTGATGTACTAAGTAATGGGGAGCCAAAGAAAGGTAAAAACATGGTCCCTGCTGTCAAGGAACTCACAAGCTAAAGGGAGAGATAACATGTATCTATCTAGGTCATACAGAGTAGATGAAGACATTCTTCAAGGGGAAACCATTAGTAGGTGGGGGTTGGGGATTGGGAAAGGTCTCTTGTAGAAGGTGAGATTTTAGACTTGAGAGAAACCAGAAAAACCAGGAGACTGAGATGAGGAGGGAGAGCATTTCAGCCATGGGAGTTCTTAACTTGGGGTATGGAAGCTTTTAAAAAAAGAATTTAATACTTATATTTCAATATCATTAGTTCCCTTCTATAAGATTGTATTATTTTATTTTATGCATTTAAATACATGATTCTGAGAAGGGGCCCAGATGCTTCACCAGGCTGCCCAAGGGTTCCAAGACACAGGAAAGTTTAAGAGCCACCTAGTTCTATGACAAGGAAGGTACGAAGTGGGGAGAGTTTGGGAGAAAGAGAGTAAATTTAATTTTGGACATTTTGAGTTTAAGATGTCTATGGGATATCCAGTTCAAGGTATCCATTCTCAATTTAGAAGACAGCTAAAATATCAATGCTTACCTCACAAGATAGAAAGAAACCCTAACTATTTGGGAGAAAGCACTGGAAACATGTTTCTTGTGACCCATCTATCTGCCTGGGTCTCACCTGAGTGTTCGCTGAGAGATGAAGACCCACCAGCTCCTTTCAGGCCACCAGCATTGAGAAGGAGGGTGGCTCTGGAGAAGACTTTCTCTCCCTGTGATTAAGGCTTTTCCAAAAGCAGCATCCACACCACTCTCCTCCCCTCCCTTATACCGGGCTCATATCTATGCACCCATCGCATTGTGCTAAATGTCATGACTTACTCCACTTTCTCTCTGTCCCCAGTTGATTTGGAATCAGTGCCATGTAGAGACAAAGAATGCTTGGCGGGAAACCATGGCACAGCTATTTATCTAGGAATAAGGGGCAAAGAACTCTGTTTGTTCTGTGAAGAAAGTGGAGGGCAGCCAATCCTGAAGTTAAAGGTGAGAGACTAGGAAAAACACTCATTTCTCCCCAATTGGCAAAAGCAAAGGTGTGGATGAATCCCAGTGTTCTAGTATGTCGTGTGAACATATTTATGTATGACATTCTGGAAACCTTAACTCAGCAGAAACTATGGCTTCTGCCATTGTTTCTAGGTGGTGACTCTGCTAGATTCCTCCCTGGAGCCTACCACCTTTTAGAGGAAAAGGATTGGCAAGAGCGAAGCACCTGTCTATGTAGAGCTGATCTCCCTCACTTTTTCCCTTTAATGTTTCATTAAAACCTTAAAATTGAACGCAAATACAAACAGTGACAAACGATGACAAATACAAACGATGACTTCAATGCCTCCAAGGTAATGGCATTCTTTTAGTATTTTCCTTTAATTCTTCCTGAGCAATCTTTGCCAGGTCATTGTTGAGTCACTTTAGTTGTGTCCAACTCTTTGTGACACCATCTGGGGCAAAGATACTGGAGTGGTTTGCCATTTCCTTTCCCAGCTCATTTTACAGATTAGAAAACTGAGGCAAACAAAGTTAAGTGACTTCTTCAAGATCACATAGCTAAGCTGGATTTGAACTCAGTTCCTCCTGACTCCAGGCCCAGCACTCTATCCACTGAGCCTACTAGCTGTCCTTTCCTCATAGGATTCCAGTGCATTGTGGGGTACAGGATAGAGAGCTTGCCCCAGAGCTAGGTCAGCCTGTCTAGATTCTGACACACTCTGGCTATGTAACCCTGGGCAAGACAGCGTGGTATGGTAGATAGAAGGTGGCACTTGGAGTCTGGGAGATGTTGGTTTAAATCTTGTCTAGTAATAGCTAGTATTTGCAAAGCTTTAAAGTTTTCAAAGCACTTTACTTGTGTTTTCTCATTGGATCATCACAATAACTTTGTGAGGTAGGTGCAATTATTTTCCCCATTTCACAGGTGAGGAAACTGAGAGGTTATGACTTACGCAAGGTCTGAGAGGCAGGATTTGAACCCAGGTTCTCTAACTCCAGAGACAGAAGGATGATAGATAGATGGATGGATGGATGGATGGATGGATGGATGGATGGATGGATAGATAAACAGACAGATAGATACATAGATAGATGAATGGATGGATGGAGATATCAATGAATAGATGGATGGATGGATGGATAGATACATGGATACATGAATGGATGGAGAGATAGATTAATAGACAAATGGATGGATGGAGGGATAGATAGACAGATAGATAGATAGATAGATGGACATATAGAAGGATTGATAGATGTCTAATTAGATAGATATTAGATATAATAAATGTCTATAATCAGGTAAAGTCCTACTATAATTGTCTCTTTATGAGGTGATGGTGACCCTATATACCAAGGCTATGTTAGCAAAACTCAAACTTTGACAGGTCCTCTTAAGCTGGAAAGACTCTGAGTATGGATATGGCAGGAGACTCTGTGTCTGTCATCTTCAGAGTAGGCTTAATAAATTCAGAAAGGCTCATCACCACTGAGAGATCAGGTGAGGGCCAAAGCCACTCATAGACCATCTGCTATCCTCAAGTTACTAAGGTGTGAGTGGAGGAAGTGCCCCTATCACTGAAATCAGAGATCTTGGTACATGTAGAAGAATCTATTGAGTAATAATGTGCTTGGGAATTAAGAGAGGGAGGCAGGCAGACAAGATTACTGTCCTTGTCTTTCTTTCCCACTTCTAAATGTCTTTTTCTGAGAACTATGTGGTGTAAAGGATACAGCCCTGGGTCTGGAGTCAAGAAGACCTGAGTTCAAATCTGGACTCAGACACTTACTGGCTGTGTGATCCTAAGCAAGTCATCTAACTTTTCTGTGCCAGTTTCTTCATCCGTAAAATGGGGAAGAAACAGCACTTACCTGTGAGGTAGGTAGGGTTGCTTTGAGGATAAGATGAGTTAACATATCTGAAGTGCTCTGAAAAACTTTTTTTCATTTTTAAAATTTAATATTTTGTTTTCCCCCAATTACACGTAAAAATTTTTAACATCTTTTTTTTTCTAATTTTGAGTTCCAAATTCTCTCCTTCCCTCTCTTCCTTCCCTCCCCAATGGAGAAGACAAGCAATTTGACACAGGTTATATATGTGTAGTCATGCAAAACACATTTTCATGTAAGTCATGCTATGATAGAAAAGAGAGACAAAAAAACAAATAAAGAAAGTAAAGAGAAAGTATTTTTGATCTGCATTCAAGCTCCACCAGTTCTTTCTCTGGAGATGGACAGCACCTTTCATCATGAGTCCTTCAGAATTGTCTTAGATCATTGTATTGCTGAAAATAGCTAAGCTATTCATAGTAGATCATCATGCAATATAGCTGTTATTGTGTATGATGTTCTGGTTCTGTTTCACTTTGTATCGGTTCATTTAAGTCCAAATTTTTCTGAGAACATCCAGCTTGTCATTTCTTACAGTTTAATAGTATTCCATCTCAATCATATACAACAGCTTGATCAGTCATTCCCCAATTGATGGACATCCCCTCAATTTCCAATTCCTTGCCACCATCAAAAGAGCTGCTATAAACAGTGATTTGCAATATTTAAAGCACCATTTAAATGTTAACTATTATTTTGAAATTTCAGTCCATCAGAACTGCCCAGTTAGACAGAATTTGGGCCTGCGATTACATTAGCTACACATTTATTGTAGATGTTCTCCCTGCACTGTCTTGCCCTGCCTCAGACCACAGGGGGAAATTATGTATATGTATACGTATACGTATACGTGTATGTGTATGTGTATGTGTATGTGTATGTGTATGTGTATGTGTATGTGTATGTGTGTGTATGCGTATGTGTGCATATGCATGTGTATGTGCATGCATGTGTATGTGTATGTATGTGTGTGTACATGTACATATGTGTATATGTATGGGTATGTATGTGTGTATGCATGTGTGTATATGTAAATGTGTATGTGCATGTGTATGTGTGTATGTGTATGTATGTGTATATGTATGTATTTTGCATAGTCATTACCTAGAGGAACTCATGCCAGAGTCCTAGGGCCAGGAGGAGGCTCTTGGGAATGCAACAAATGAGTGGCTAGTCCTTGGAAGCATGCACATTCAGTGAGACAACTTCTGTTGTTCAATCATTTTTCAGTTGTGTCTGACTTTTTGTGACCCCTTTTGTGGGTTTACTGGCAAAGATACTGGAGTGGTTTGTCATTTCCTTCTCCAGCTCATTTTGCAGATAAAGAAACTGAGGCAAACAAGAAACTTGCCCAGGGCCACACAGCTAGTAAGTGTCTGAGGCTCAGGTCTTCCTGACTCCAGGCCTGGCACTCTGTCCACTGTGTCACCTGGCTGCTGAGGCAACTTTTACAAATTCCTTATGGAGGAATGGAGGGGACCAGCTCTCTCACCACTTCAGACCTTGCACAAGTGTTCTCTAACTGTTTCTCGTCTGTTCACTGTTTGGTGAAGAAAATCTTTTGGAATCTCTGCTGATGAGTCTAGGAACTGGGAAAAACATTTTCTATGTGGTGACCAGGTCAGGGAGGAGCTCTTACAGTATTTCTTCCACTTCATTCAAATGGCTTGAGGTGAGAAGAAGAGATTTGGTCAGTTAGTGACTTTTGTATGCATGCCCATTTCTGGGTCAGCAGTCAACCAAAAGGCGAGAAACAGTCACAGAGCACCTTCATGTGGTCTCCATTCTCCATCATCTGGAATATTCAGAAGCAGGTTCCCCCAACCTGACTGTTCCCAGGTTGTCCCTCATCTCTTCTTTTGCTTCTGCTATCTTCATTCACTATTAGGAGTCTTTGACCACAAATCTGTTTAGTTCCCACCTGTCCCTACTCTTTCCCAAGACATCTCCTCTAAAAGGTTTTTTCTTTTTGCTCCACAGAATAATCAGATAATGAAACTGTACCATACAGAGAATGCACAGAAGCCTTTCCTCTTTTACCAAAACCAGACTGAAAGCACATCAACCTTTGAGTCAGCTGCTTATCCTGGATGGTTCATTTGTACCTCAAACGAGAAGGACCGACCCGTCACAATGACGCAAACCAGAGGCACAAACTACTATACAGACTTTTATATAACACCCCTGAGCTGAGCTTGGGATGGGTAACCTCAGGGGCAAAAGAACCTGACCTCGCTGTAAAGTAGGGGCTCTCAACCTTTGTTTTTAATGTCATAGATTCCTCCGGCATTCTGGTGAAGCTTATGGGTACTGATGAACAAACTCTTCTCTGAATCATGTTTTTAATTAATAAAATTCCTAATTTAATTGATAAGATATGTAGAATCACAAAGGAAACAAATTAAATTGAAACAGTTCTCAAAACATTTTAAGTATCTGTTTATTTGGAGGAACAAAAGGTCTAGAATCTCAAGAGTAATAATGAAAAGAAAGGGGGAAGAAAGAGTACCAAAACTCAAATTAACTAGTTTGGCACTGGTTAATAATCAACCAATAAATATTTTAAAACACCTACTATGTGCTAGGCATTGTGAAAAACAGTGGGGATACAAAAAGGGGCAAAAGACAGTCCTTGCCCTCAAGGAGCTTACAGTCTAAAGGGTTGATCAGTGGTTGATTAGATAGAAAACAAAGAGAAGTAAACAAATCCAGTGGCATAGTGTTTGCTAAACCCAAAGATCCCAGTGGAGGGGGGTGGAGTGGGAAGGGGGGAAAGACTCACTATTTGACAAAAATTTCTGGGAAAACTGGATAACAGTCTGGCACAAGTTAGGACCCAACTTCTCACACTATTTACTAAAATAAACCCCAAATGCTTATATGGAAGATGAAAAAGTCACATCATCAACAAAATTAGAAAGTAAAGGAAGAAATTGTCATTTTCATCCTTATAAGATCCCTGAACTATGTCTCATGATGGTGGCTAAGGAACAAACCTGGTTATAGGGCAGGGCTAAGAGGAGTCCTGAATAAAAGGCTGTTACAGGCCGAGGATATATGGAAAGGCCCCCCTTAATGGTATAGACAGGATATACTAAACTATAGTAGCTTCATACTGGGATATCCTATATTTCCATCTAGCTATTTTCCTGTTTATTTTAAACAGAATGTGTTTATCAATTAATTTTTCTTCCCAACTTATGAAGCACCAAAAAAGAACATTCCCATACACATTTATCCCTTCCACATCATGAGGGTTAGGGGAACAGAGCCCTGGCAATGTGGAAAATCCAAGAAAACTTTTATGGCCCTCTCTTCATACCAGAGTATTCTAAATTTTTAATTATTATGGTACTGGAAGATAAATATGCTGATATTATACAATATTATGCACATATTTTCTGCATTTCTGAGTTTTTAAACTTCTTCTATGTTGTTTGTTGGTCTTCCAGTCCACAAAACTCAGCCCCCCCCCAATTCTCATTTAATTTCTCATGCTGGCCTGCAATATATCGAAACCACAGAGCAGAAAGTTGAGATGTAGAAGAGATGACTGTGCATTATGGAGCAGAAGGAGAAGACTGTACATGAAATTGTGAGTCCACTATTTCGAGCTTACTCTTCTGCTTAACATATCTGAACTTCTCTGGGCATGCTTAGTTTGTCCAACATGGTGCCCATTGCATTTCCACCGAATATACTGCTGCATCGGTGGCAGTAAGTGTCCTTTGATTGGCTCTCTGCATCTTTAAAGCTGGCACTCTCTTTTCTGATTCTTTCTTTCTACTGCCCTCCTTTTGGCCACTCTTATTAACTGAGTCCAGAAGGCGGAGATCCCAGTTCATCCAGCGATGATGCCATCATCCGAACAGGTAGGAGGGAAGGATGTTCCTTCCCCTGCTTCCTCTCTTTTACCCCAGCTCTGAGAAATGGGAGTGGAGGCATTTGTTTCTGTTTTGTGTTGCTTGTCCTCCTTCGATTCAAGAGCTGGTTATTCTCACAGGATCCAGTAGTTTTGGCCATGGAGACCTCGGAGCCAGGATTATAGGCAAGATGGTGGAGCTAGTGAGCCTGGCACAGAAGCCTGAGAAGCCAGGGTGTCTGGGACTCAAGCCCAAGAGGGATTTTAGACAGATAACTGGGACTATGCTCTATGGGAACCTAGCTAAACTATGACATTAATAATCCCTTTCCCCTCCCAGAGACACTGAGGCAGTGCAAGAGGGAAGCAGGGTTGTAGCATGTGTATTTGTGATTATACCTTTTGAAATAAATAATCCTTTGTAAGAATGAATCTAATTGTTAGTGGCTAAATGGAGCTGGGGTGCCACCCCTACACTTGAGGAAACAGCATCCAGGGGTGGGGGAGTTGAAGCCACTGGAAGAGAGCCCAGACATTCCCCCAATCCCCTTAAGTGCACCAGAGAGCCCAGGGAGGGAGCAAAACATTACATACCTTGGCTTTCAGGCAGTAGGGGCCAAGGTGGCCTGTGTGCCATGAAGTATATAATAAATTCAACATGTGCCTTTCAAAATGGCCCTGTTTATTTGGGATTCCTTCTGCCTTTCTGTTCTCTCTCTCTCTCTCTCTCGGAGGGGACCTTATCCTTAGTCCCTTTCTTCTTTCCATCTCTCCTGCCCATAAGGGTTAAAAAGAGAAAAAACAAAGTCCTTGTAATAAATATGCAGTCAAGAAAAACAAATCCTTCATTAGCAGAGTCCAAAATAAGGTCTCACTCTGTACCCTGACTCCATGACCTCTCTGTCGGGAGTGGGGTGGCCCGCTTTTTCATTGATCTTCTGGAGTTGTGATCACTTGTTGCCTTGATCAGAGTTCCTAAGTCTTCCAAAGTTGTTTGTCTTTACAATGAAATGAAAGATCTTTAGGGCACAGGTAAAAATGAGATCAGTAAAGAAGGGGGATCTTTTATTTTAGATATTAATTAAGGAGGGACATGAAGAGGAAGCTGCAAGAAGGACCTGATTTTGAAATATTCCTCTTGATTTCTATTTGTTTATTTGTTTGTACAAGAATGCATCATCAGCAGAACCTCAGTTAGGATTTTATTTCATTTCAATAAACACTTAAGTACCTAGTATGGGTCAATCCAATCCAGTCAATATTTATGATATCTTAGTACAGCTTTAAGTTATTAAAGCTTGTCTAGATTGTGTGTAAGTGTATACATAACACATGAAAAATGAATGCAGGGTTGTTTGGGGAAAGAGTGCTCAGGGATGCCAAAAGAAGGGCAAAGGTCTGAGATGAGAGTGGGTCTTTGTGACCTTTGATTTTATCCAGTCATCTGCCTTTCTTTCCATCCTGGCTCCCAACCCCCAGCTATGTTGCTTATGCTGAGGGCATGGATTTGGCTTGTTCTGGCACTATTCCAGGATTTTTAAATTGCAAATTAGAAATAATTCACTAAAGCTCAAACCACCCAGCCCAGCCCAGCCCCTCTGCCCCTTGGGCCTTACATGGTGCTAAGCAGTAGAGTCAGAGAACCAGAATTTCAAATCCCCACTCTAATGCTTCCTAACTACGTGACTTGGGCAAGCCATTAGAACCTCTCCGGGACTCAGTTTCCTCATCTGAAAAATGAGAAGGCTGGAACAGAGGGTCTCTGAGGTGCCTTTTAATTCCAAATCCATGATTCCCTGATTTCACAACTGGGCTCTCAGAATTGTGCAGCAAGAGCTCTTGTGGGGTGGCTAGGTGGTGCAGTGATGGTGGAGCACCAGCCCTTAAGTCAGCAGGATGTGAGTTCAAATCCAGTCTCAGACACTTGACATTTACTCACTGTATGAACTTGGGCAAGTTACTTAACCCTGAATGCCTCACCTCTCCCCCCCAAAATAAAAATTTAAAAAAGCCAACAACAAAAAAGAATTCCTGCAATTCAGGTAAATTTAATGGAAGGTGAGGGGAGCAGGGTTGGGGAGGGGAAGGAGTAGAGAGGCCAACCCTACCATGGTTGTAGTTGTACTGGGAGAGGAGGTAGCCCAACTGCCTGGGTCCAGGCCTTATCTCTGTGGGAGCTGAGGTGACAGAGGCAGGCCCAGGAGAGGGGAACCACAGTGACAGAACCCTAAGGATGGCAGCCTTGAAACAATTAGACTGAAAGAAGGGGAGGGGAAAGGAAGGGGAACAAATATTTCAAAGTGCAAGCACTTTACAAATATTATCTTATTTGATCCTCTTAAAATCCTGGGATGTAGGTGCTATTATATCCCATTTTACAGTGGAGGAAACTGAGTCAGACAACAATGAAATGACTTGCCCAGAGTCACACAGCTAGCAAGTATCTGAAGCAAGATTTGAACTCCGATCTTCAGACTTCAGGCCCAGCACTTTGCGCATTGTATCACTTAGCCCTAGCTGCCGTAGGAAAACATGTTTCTATACAGGAAGGAAAAAAGGGCCTGCTGAGGGCTCTGAGATATGGTATTGGGCCCGCAGCATCCCTGATGAAGAAGAGGGTCACCCCTGGCTCACTAGGATCCCCAAATTCTGGACCAGATCTCCTAGCCCTGGCTCTTCTACCAATGAAGGGTAAGGGATAGAGCTGCATTTCCCTGGCCTCTCCTTCCTCCTCCTCCACAGAGAAGTACATCTCCAAGAAGACCCAAATTACCCAATCTCTGTGAGAGTCACACCCCACTCTTTCCTGCTGACTACAAGGGATGACTGGGGAACCCCCAGCTCAGCTCTGGAGTTGATCTTGCTGATTGCTGTGACCAAGAGAAACGAGAGAGACTTTTTTGTTGCTGGTGTGAGAAGGAGGCACTAAGTGGTCCTGCCCTTGGTGACTCAGTTTCCAGAGGCACCAGTTCTTCATGGAACCTGGCATTTCCATCATGGGCAGCTGAGAATTTCCCATAATGCTCCACATCACCCTCTTCCCTTCCCCCATCCTATATTATAATGCCTGACTGAGCTGGCATTTCCTTACTGCTTTTTTTCCCTCATGTGAGGATGGATTAAAGCTCACAGATGCGTTCATCCCAGCCCAAGGAGAGGAGCTTGTTTTCTCTCTCATTCCCCAGGGGAGTATGATCTGCCTCTGTTTCTTTATTTGTCATTGGGGCAGGAACCTCTGCGTCAGAGCCTATCCTTACAGGCCATCTTCAGGGGCCAGCTTTTTCAAGAATATATATGGACATAAATCCACATGGGCTCTTGAAGCCAGAAAGGTAGACAGAAGGCAGCCATTGTATTTCAGTTGTATCTTGGGCACCAGCACATGGGTTGTAGGAGGTTTTTTCTTTTGCTTCTAAGATTCCTTCCAGATTGAAATCAATGATCTAATGACTTATATCTGTCATTTGTTTTAAGTTTTCTGTATATATGGACATGCACATATATGTGTGTATATACACACATACATAATATTCAAACATATATGTGTATATATGTGCATGTGTGTACATACACACACACACACACACACACACACACATATATATATATATATATATATATATATATATATATACATAATTTAGTTGCTGGGAGAGATGCATATAAAGACAGGAATAGGAATGGGTGGGGGAGGTCAAGGTTGATAGCCTCATCCACTTCATCTAATCCTTTTATTCTTTACCCTAATTTTTATGGAATTTCCAGAGCTGGAAGGAATCTCAAGGGACTGGACCAACATAACCCCTTCCCACTTCAAATCCCCATTACAACATGCCCAACAAGTGATTATCCTGCTTCTGTCTGAAGACCTCCAGTAAGAGAGGATCCACTAGTAACAATAACTAACATGTATATAACCCAGTGAGATTTGCAAAATGCTTTATAGATGTTATCTCATTTTATCCTCATAAAAACCCTAGGATATAAGTGCTACTATTATCCCTATTATACAGTTGAGGAAACTGAGGCAGACAGGTTAAGTGACTTACTCAAGATAACACAACTAGTAAGTGTCTGTGGTGGGACTTGAACTCAGATCTTCCAGACTCCAGGTCCCAGGGTCTATCTTACTAGCTAGATAGCCACTTAGTTGGCACCCCTACCTCCCAAGGCAGTCCATTTCAGGATAACATGAATTGTTATGAAGTTTTTTCCATACATCAAGCCCAGTTTACCTCTGTGTAACTTTCACTTGTTCCTATAGGGTCAATAGAACAAATGAATGCTTCATTCACGGGGAAGCCCTTCAAACATTCAAAGATAGCTACTGTGCCCCTTGAGTCTTCTCTTCTCCAAGCTATACATGCCCAGTTGCTTCAATTGATCCCTCTATGGAATCAGCTCAAGTCCATCCCTTTCCCATCCTGGTGACCTTCCTTTGGGCTCTCTCTAGCTTTTCAATGTTCTTCCTGAGCTGCAGTGTTCAGATGCAATTTCACAGAGGATATGCAACAGGACTGTTACTCTTTATTCCTGAAAATTATGACTCTCTTATCTCTCAAGACAAGATGACATTTGGAGTTTCTTGGCTACATTATCACACTGTTCATTCATTCACTCACCCATTCATTCATTCATGCATACATGAATGTGTTTATTCAGTAAGCATTTATCAGCCACTTACTATGTGCCTATACTGTACTAGGCATAGGAAGACAGAAAGACAAAAATGAAATATTTTCCACCTTTATGGAGCTGTATTCTACACAGGGATTATTTATTCAGTCATTTCAGTCATATCTGACTATCTGTGACCCCATCTGGGGCCTTCTTGGCAAAGACACAGGAATGGTTTGCCATTTCCTTCTCCAGCTCATTTTACAGATGAGGAAACTGAAGCAAATAAGGTTAAGTGACTTGCACAGGGTCACACAGCTAGCAAGTGTCTGAGGCCAGATTTTAATAAGCAAATACAGATACACATTGTATACAGATAAGCAAATACAATATATGTATGTACATATATGCATAAGTGTGTATGTGTATTATATGTCTGTATATAGCTATATCTCCATATCTCAAACACAAAGAAATACGTCTAGAGGAGGGCAATAATAAGTGGATGGGGGGGTGAAGATGTGGCCCTCAAGCTTAGCCTTGAAAGAAACTAGGGCTTCTCCTGGGCAGACACGAAACATTTTCAATTTTATTTTATTTTCAATTCCAAATTCTCTCCCTCTCTTCACCTCCTCTCCCACCTATTGAGAAGACAAAAAATATAATACTTATTACACATGTAAAGTCATACAAAGTATGTTTTTGCATTAGCCATATGAACAATTTTCAAAAGAAGAATTATGAATTATAAATAACCACATGGAAATGTACTCTGAATCATTAATATAGAAAAATACAAATTAAAACAATTCTCACACCATGCAAATTGGCAAAGATGACAAAAGCAGGGAACGGCATTGGAAAGAGAGTGAGAAAACAGGCACACAACAACTGTTGGTTTGGTTATGGAATGGTCTATTTGTTCTGGACATCAATCTGTAATTATTCAAGGAAAGGGCCTAAAATGTCTATACCCTTTGCTCGACCAACTAGGCATATACACCGAAGAAGTAAAAGACAGTAACGAAGGTCCAATATATACTATTTATTCATAGCAGCCCTCTTTGTGGCATCAAAGAACTGGAGAACAAATGAGTGTCCATCCATTAGGGATGGATGGGAAAACTATGGTATGTAAATGTAAGAAACATTGTGTAGTAACAAATGACAAATACAGTGGTCAGCTAGGTGGCGCATTGAGTACAGCACCAGCCCTGGCGTCAGGAGGACCTGAGTTCAAATCTGGCCTCAAACACTTGACACATGTACTAGCTGTGTGACCTTGGGCAAGTCACTTAACCCCAATTGCCCTGCCCCCCCAAAAAAACAGAAATGAAAAACATGAGAAATTCTGAGAAAGATGGGAGGATGCAAAGTGAAGTACACAGAGTCAAGAAAATAATATACACGGTGACTACAACCATATAAATGGGAAGGTCACTCAAATGGAAGTCAAACTCTGAGTAAAGGGAAAACCAATGGAGGACTCAAAGAACATCACACTCCCTGTCAGGGCACAGGCAACTGCTACTACTAGGCAGCCACTACCAGGCAACTACTAGGACAGAATGTTGTATGCATGTCCAAAGTGGGATGTGGCCACTGTATTATATGTTTTTGCTTCATTATATTTCTTTTTTTACAATGGAGACTTCAGTCTACGGGGTCCAGTTAAATAACTGTGATATTAACACAAAAAGAAGCCATTATATATATATATATATATACACATACATATATATATGTATGTATGTACACATATACATATATAGACAGATATAGATAGATAGATACACACATATGTATATATGTATGTACACATACATACACATATACCTATATACACACACATATAGACATATATACATATACATACACACACATGCTCTCTCTATGTATGTATGTACCTGCTGAAAAGCATATACTCCAAGGAGGTCATTGATAAAGAGAAAGGCTGTAATAGCAAACTATTTGTAGAAGCATTTGTGTGTGTGTGTGTGTGTGTGTGTGTGTGTGCGTGCGCATGTGTGTGTGTGGTGGTAGTGAAGAACTAGAAACAGTAGATAGCTACCAGTTGGGGAATTGCTAAATATCATTGTTGTCCTTCATGCTTGTAAAGGACCAAAATGATATCACGATGCTGGGATCAATGTACAGTGTGTCTGACTGTGGTTGATGAGAACCAATACAAGCTCAGAAGGTTCTACCCCAGGTCAGACACAAATAGTCCATATGAACATTTGGAGTAGAAATGTCTCTACATTTGCACATCTCACGTTTCTATGGAGTACTACAATTCTGCTTTGCTCATAGAGCACGGTACCTTCTTTGATGCGGGCGTGCAACGCTGGGTGGTCCTGTGCCAACGTCTCCCATGTTTCTCACAATCGATTCCAAAGTTCTTCAGAGAGACCTTGAGAGTGTCTTTGTATCCCTTCTTCTGACCTCTGCGTGAGCACTTGCCTTGTGTACATTCTCTGTAAAAATGGTCTTTCAGGCAAGCATACATTTGGCATTTGAACAATGTGGTCAGCCCATTGGAGTTGGGCTCTCCGCGGTAGAGTTTGAATTCCTGGCAGTTCATCTTGAGAAAGAACCTCGGTACCCAGTGCCTTTTCTTGCCAGGTGACCTTCAGAATCTTCCTAAGATAGTTCAAATGGAAGCGATTCAGTTTCCTGGCATGGTGCTGGTAGACTGTCCAGGTTTCATAGGCATACAATGATGAGGTCAGCACATTGGCTCTGTAGACCTTCTGTTCGATCAGCAGCCTAATGCTTCTCTCCCACACTTTCCTTTGGAGCCTCCTAAATGCTGAGCAAGCTCTGGCAATGTGTGTATTAACCTCCTCATCTATGTGTACATCCCTGGAAAGCATACTGCCAAGAAAAGTAAACTTATCCATAGTATTCAAATCCTAAACATATTGGAGTGTGTAAATATATTGGAATATTCCTATATGCAATAAATTGTAAATGTTAGGAATACAGAGAAATATAAAAATGCTTATGTGGACTGATACAAAATGAAGAGTCAAACAAACACATACACACAACAACTCCAAAGCAATATCCATAAAGCCAATAACAGTGTAAATGGAAAGAACAACCACTCTAAAATAATCAGAAAATGAATGTTGCAAAATTACAAAGGACAAGCTTGGCCCCTGTAGCCAGAATGGACTTTGTTTTCTTTGAATGACTCAGCTTGCCTCGTTGAGCTTCCCTGGACACTGGGGCTTGCTCTTCCAGGGCAGGACCAGAGCTTCCTGTGTGATGAGTCGTGGGGCTGGCTGAGGGGAAGTGTGTTAACGTGGTCTACGCTAGGGGGAAGGGCCAAGTCAAGAACCAATCGGCCCTGGTCATTTAGGCGGCAGTTTGATGATGTCAAAAACTCTATAAGAGGGGAGAGGACAGCTTGAAGATCCTCCTTTCCTTTTCTGGTTGGAGCCAGAGACACCTACAGCCTGAAGCTGAGCTGCCGGTAGCAGGGCTGACTAGAGGCTAGTGGGTAATCTTCTTACCGTAGAGGGGAAGCATGTATACGATTTTGCCTTATACCATCTCGCTTCTCTGTGGCCTTCTGGTTACCCTTGTAAGGCGGACTTATTGGGCCTGGAAGCTTTTGATGAAAATATCAAAATGGGGACGCTGGTTTGTGGGCTTGTTATTGTGGAGTGTAAATACATGCTTTAGTTCTCCTGCCTTCTGCCTAGAGAATTCCTTGTATCCTGCGGTTCCGGACCTTTTAGGCACATATGAGATTCTCTTTGAAATCATAAATTCTGCCTTCCTAATATAGCCCCAAAGAAGAGATGTGAGAAGATACCTCTCCACACTCACTCTTTTGCAGAGGTGGGTGGGATCCAGGAGTAAAATGTAGTATTGATCGTTAGATTTTTTTCAATGTATTGATTTTACTGATTTTATTTTTTCCCTTTTAAAGTTTTTTCTTCATAAATACGTTATATGGAATGATTCTCTAGGAGAAGGGAGGACAACAGAGACAGAGTGAAAATGACATACAGAATCAAAACAGAAAAAATCAATAAAATTTAGTTTAAAAAATCAACATGATAGTAAGAACCCTTCTGACTTTGTGTTACACGTGGAGAGATTACTTCAGTGGCTGGTCATCAGCGGAGTGGTGGATAAGGAGAAGATGGTTAATATCAGGGTGGTACAAATGGCTTATTGTTTTTGGTTGTGCATTAAAAGTTTTAATGCTTCTTAGGAAGAGGCTGCTATCTGATAGAAGCTCAGCAGGTGGCAGTAGAGAGCAACCAATGGATTTGAAGAGCCTGAGGACCAGCAGATGGCAGCAGAGAGCAGTTCTACGTAGCCAAGCCCAGACACAGGGCAGGTAGAAGAGTTGCCCACCCACTCAGAAGGGATGATGTGACTCCCTACAGAGAGGAGCATAATGCTATCCTTAGGGGATAATGCTGCAATCACAGGTAGGGTTCTTAAACTTTTTGGTGTCATGGTTGTTGTTGTGTTTGTTCTTCATTCTCAAAGAGGCCCACGATATCAGGGAGATGATGACACGACTTGCAGTTGCCTTAAATTTGAGTGAGGGAGGGTTTTGCAAGGTCACCAGCCTCACTTTCTCCTCCAGAGCCATCTGGGTCCAGTGACCAGATATTCATCAGGACGACTGGAGATGGTCCAGCTGGTGTCACGGACCCCTTTAGCAGTTTGGTGAAACCTATGGACCCCTCCTCAAAACAGTGCTTTAAATAAATCAAATATAGAGAATTACAAAAGAAACCAAATATATTGAAATAACTATTAAAGTATTTTTTTAAAAAATTCACAGAACCCAGATTAAGAACTCCTATTCTACAGCATCAGAAATGTGAGTTGCCCCGCTATTTCTGCAATCCAGCCATATACCTGTGAGCCTTCCATGTATGTTCCCTGGTCATATGTGTTCTCTGTGTGCCCTCCCCTACTAATGGCCAGTGATAGAGTGTACCCCATGTATATGGGGGGGATCTTTATCCATCATTTAATTTGCCTTAATTGATTAAATGTCTTTTGTTTGAAGCCCTGTGTCCTCTGGGTGGAAGGAGCTCCTAAGCGATGAATTTGGGTGAATGCTTATCAACTGAGTGCCTCAAGCTTGGAATAGATTTCTAAGGGCCCATGTGTGAAGGAAACCCCAGATTCTACATATAAAGCTGGGTTGTTTTTACATAAAACTATCTTTAATTTTACATTCATATATATACATATATATAATATTATACACACATATATGGTCAATTATGTATAACTGACTCAAGACGCTATTTGGGGTTTTCTTGGCAAAGATACTAGAATGGTTTGCCATTTCCTTCTCCAATATATAATATTAGATCCGTATAATTAGAGAAGCAAAAGGAAACACTCTGGACTTTGTGGCAGAAGAAGAGATCTATTCCCATCACTACCACTTATTAGTTGTGTAATCTTAGGCAGCTCCCTTAACTTTGCTGAAACTGTTTCCTCACTTGTGAAATGGAGGCAGTATTATCTTAGATTACCTACTAGTTATTAGAATAAAGTAAAATGGCTGTATAGAAAGGACTTTGAAAATAACAAAATGCTATTTGATGAAAATGGCTGTCTGGTTATCACCAGTAAAATGCAGGATAACTCCGGAATCATTTAGAAAAATGCAGCAAAGCAATTAGCATTTCTGTGAATTTCAATCGGGAGAAAGAAGGGAAATATGCTCAAAGTACTTCTTTCCTTATCAAATATTCCTCAAGTACTTGTTTTTTCCCTCTGTTCTGACTCTACAGAATTTTCTATTTGTGTTCTTTGGTCACCTGTGTTCTCATCAGCCTTCATCATCCTTTTCTCCCTGGAGGTGCCTCTGCTTCTGGGACTCTCTCCTCCTCCAGTGGATGAGTTCTTGCCTGAAACCTCCATTTAGAGGAGTTCCCAGGCCAGCCATGCTTACTCCTGTCCCAGGTCTGCTTCTATCCCTCCAGACTTTCCTACATCTGCACGTATCTTCCCCATCTCCATTCTCTGACCCCTACCTCTTGTTCTTGTTTCTTTCTACATGTTGGCTCCCCCCATTTGAATGTAAGCTTCTTCAGGGTAGAGAATGTCTTTCTTTTTACTTGCATTTATATTCTCAGTGCTCGTAACAGTACCTGGCACATGGTAAGAGCTTAATAAATGCCCTATCTATCCTTCAGCCAGGTCTTAATTAGTGAGATTTAATTGGATCGAGTTCACACAAAAGTCAATATATCACCCTGTGATGTCATTGGTCCACTTTGAAAATGAAGGACCAACAACAATTAATGAGAATAGAATTCCCTGAAATGATTGTAAGAATTAGAATATACAGTATTCAAAGTCATAATTATGTAAAATATGATAACTGGTTCCAGCCCAATGAAAATATGACATGTAAATTCCAATAATTCGGTCACTTCAGAGGATTTTTTATTTGCACTAATTGAGATCTCTCTCTCTTTCTGTCTGTCTGTCTCTCTCTCTCTCTCTCTCTCTCTCTCTCTCCCTATCTGCCTGTCTATCCATCCACCTATGCATTTATCCATTCATCTATGTATCTATCTATCTGTCTATCTTCTATGTATGTATGTATCTATCCTCTATGTATCTCTCTCTCTATCTACTTTGTCTTGATCTCTTTTGCCTCTCCCTAATTGCATGTTAGATTATTCTTATCTATTTACCTTTTACGTGCATCTAACCACCCCCCCAGCATATTCTAAACTTCTTGAGGCACATATTGTTTCAATATTTAATCTTCGTAAACACTTATTGACTAATGTTTGTTCACCTGGCTTATTTCCTAAGCATTGTTATAGTTTCTAATGTCATTTCCCAATTCTCATCATGAGTCAGGACTGAGGCTGACAGGCGGGTGTAGGGGACAAGGAAGGCCCTAGCTAAGGCACTCAATATAAGGCTGGTTATTATATTCTCACCTAGCAATGAACCTGGAAAGAGGAATCTAGTAGGAGGAAATCTAAATTGGGAAGAGGTACAGAAATATATGTGCAGCCTGAAACTAAGCAGGAAGCTAGAGAGCAGTTAATAGCTCCAAGTCTCAATAAGGAAGTCAATTATTCAGTCAATCTACGAGCATTTTTCCAATAGCTCTTATATGTCAGGAATTCTGTTAGGCAACAGTGGTACAAAGATAAAAATGAAAATGTTCTTGCCCTCAAGGAGCTTGCATTTTACTGGGGGAAAATGACACATACATCTATAGGTATAACCCCCTCAAGGTGGTGAGGTGGTTCCCCAAAACCATAGCTACTCTTCCCCCACACCCTGCCCAGGTATAAGGTACTCTGTGAGTTCTCGCTCCCAAAACTATAGCTCACGCATCCACCACCAATGTGCTTACGTGTTAATAATCACCCAAGAAGACACAATTAGCTCACAACAAAGAATTTACTGAGATGACATAAGAAACAGTAAGAACAAAATGTTCCCTCCATAAAAGTGGGTCACACTCTCCCACAATTAGCAGTGTCAGTGGAAGGATTGGAGTGTTCATCGAGTACATCAATAGGTGTGACCAAGACAACTCACCCCCCGACATTGTAGCTCCCGATCATCCTTTCCCTTGTTTTGGCATCCTGGTGGTTTTCTCTGTGGGTGGAGTATCTCTTCTGGGCAGCCTGCTCAGCTGGTCTTCCTGGACCTATTTTTTTTCAGAGCTCAAATTCTAATAATAATAATGACTAACATTTCCGTAGTACTTACTGTGTGCTACGCTCTTTACAATTAGTGTCTCATTTGATTCTCACACCAGCCCCGGGGGCAGGTGTTATTAATTATCTCCATTTTACAAAGGACGACTATTGCCTGGCTCTCTTTTCTACTCCCAGAGGTCACATTCTTTGGAACCATCTCCTGTCTCAGTGGACTCCTTAAGCAGTTTGTTTCAGTTTTTAAAGGGCCACCAAGAGCAGGACTGATTTTCATTCTCTACTTCCATCAATTCTGATGAGAGAAAGTTTTTCATATCTTGTAAAGGATTAACATTGCCTACACTTATTTAAAACTTTAAAGACTTATCTGTTGTATAGAAAGAAAATCTAATGTGAGTGTGTATGTGAGTAAGAGAGAGACAGAGAGGAGGGAAGAGAGAGAGAGAAGACAGAGAGAGAAGAGACAGGAGACAGAGGGAGAGAGAGAGGAAGGGAGGGGTAGGAGGGAGGGAGGGAGAGAAGGGAAGGAAGGGAGGGAGGAAGGGAGAGAGGGGGAAGGAAGGAGGGAAGAAGAGGGAGGGAATGAGGGAAGGAGGGAGAGGGAGGGAAGGAGGGAGGGAGAGAAAGAGAGAACACTCTAAAGAAGTGATGGTTTGGTACCATTTTCTCTATTGTCAGCCTCACATCTGCTGTGAGAACAACTGGGCTGGGAGGAAATTAATTAGTCGATGATTCCCTGGTCTACTATCCACACCTCCCACCACCATTACCACAACATATATACAAAATTAAGAACAAAAACAAAACAAAACAAAACAAAGCAAGGATGTGATGTGTGGGTTAGGACCTTTTCCTGGAGAATGATGAAAGTTACAGATTAATTTGGCCTGGACAGTTGGGATTAATCTGCTTTGTGGACCAATTAAGGCACATCTGGGACAGAGGCATTGGTTTTAGCCTCTGTTGCTTTAGGGAACTTGATAGCATTCTGAAGCCTCTGTATTTTTATAACTCTTTCCCACATAACTATTTTTAGTCTTATAGCTTTAGTCTATTTTGATGATTCTCTAATTTTGTTGGCCCCTATTCAAATAGTTTTTGCCTTGAGGAATTGTGGGACACTGAATGATTAAGTTAACAACACTACAGGAGAGTAAGGACTCATGTATGCCTAGTTCCTATTTGATATGAGGAGCCTGTTCTATTGAGTTCTTTGAGAGACTGAAGGTCTGAAGCATTTTAAGGTTAGTATATGTAATAAGCGAGTTAATTTACTTTTCAGAACTAAACTTATGATAGCATGCTAGGTCAGTAAATTTATATTAAGCCATAATTATAATGTTTAAAATTTGCAATACCATAATTTCCAAAATTTTATGGCACACTTAGCAGTGCTCGGTGGTTTGAGAACCACTGATTTATTACCTTTATGGCTTGGAGTCATAGATTTCCCTCTTTCCCTCCACTAAAATTATCCTCTGATGACTCATAATGATGGGCAGTTAAAAAGTTTTTGCACAAGAAAACAACCAATGCATCTAAAATTAGAAAGAAAGCAGGTAATGGGGGGGAGGAATCTTTACAGCAATTTTCTCTGATAAAGGTCTCATTTCCAAGTTATATTTCCAAGACACCTGCAGCTAGGGAGCTCAGCAGATAAAGTATTGGGCCCAGAGCCAGGAAAGCTGCGTTTAAATCTGGCCTCAGACGTACTAGGTGTGTAATCCTCAGCAAATCATTTAACTTCTTTCTATCTCCATGTCCTCTCATGTGAAATGGGGGGAAAAGGAAATAATATTTGTAAAACATTTTGCAAACCTTAAAGTACCATGTAAATGTTGGCTATCATATTATAGATATTTTTATATGAGGAACTAATTCAAATTTGTAAGAATAAGAGCAATTCCCCAAGAGATAAATGGTCAAAGGATAGGAATAGGCAATTTTCAAAGAAAAAAAATCAAACTATCATTATTCATATGCGAAAGTACTCCAAGTTATTTAGAGAGAAATTCAAATTTTAAAAACTCTCGGGCTCCACATTGTACCCTTCAGAGTAGAAAAAGGACAAAAAGGGGAACGACAAATGTTGGTGTAGCTGCAGAAAAACAGATACAGTTCCTGCGCTGTTAGTGGAACTGTGATTCTGGAAAGTAATGTCTAGACTATGCCCAGCAAATTACTAAACTTTACATAACCATTGACTTAGCAATACCACCACTAGGTATATATCACAAATAGAGCAAATAAAGATGGAAAGGACCCAAAGGTACAAAAATATTTCTAGTAGTTCTTTGGGGGGGGCACAAACTACAGGAAGCTAATATCCATTAATTGGGGAATGATTGAACAAATTATGGTTATAGAATAATAGAATAGAAATGATAGAATACTCTTGCTGTAAGAAATGATGAAAGGAGGGACAGTTAGGTGGTGCAGTGCATAGCACACCAGCCCTGAAGTCAGGAGAATCTGAGTTCAAATCCAACCTCAGACGCTTAGTAGTTGTGTGACCCTGAGCAAGTCAGTTAACCCCAATTACCTCAAATAAAAAAAAAGAAATGATGAAAGTGATGGTTTTAGGGGATTGGGGGAAGAGTTGTGTGAACTGATACAGAGTGAAGTGGGCAGAACCAGGAAAACAATTCGTATGATAACAACATTGTAAAGACAAATAATTTTGAATGATGTAAGAATGTAATTGACCAACCATGATCCCAAGGAGCCAATGATGAAGCACGCTGTCCACCTCCTGACAAAGAAGTGACCAACTCAAAGGATGAGCCATGTGTTTTTTGGGATATGACCAGTGCAGGTATTTATTTTGACTATGCAAATTTGTTACAAAGGCTTTGTTTCTCTTTCTCTTTTTCCAATGATGAGGAGAGGAGAGTGGGAGAAAGAAAAAAATGATTTTGTTGATTGAAAAAATTAAATTTCAAAAATTCATACTACCCTCTTAATTTTTGTTTCTTGAAGGCTTTGCTAGCAGTAGGCTTAGAGTAGGAGGATACCTTGGAAGTTGCTGCATTTGGCCTACTCATTTTACATATGAGAAAACCGCAGGTGACAGAGATTAAGTGATTTGCCCAGTGTCACATAGTAAGTGTCTGAGGAAGGAATTGAACCTCAGGTCTTCCTTCCTCTAAAACCAGGGCTTTGTCCACCGTTGTCTCTTTACCAAGCTGACTGGCTTTGAGTACAACTCTAAGAATGGATCATGTATCTCCTGTCTGAAGACTAGATTAGCTAAGTTGAGGGGTTCAACCCCAGATTGACCACAGGTGATTTTCCCCCCACACTTTTGGCCATTCTTGTAGTCACAGGAGGGCTGTGATCTGTGTCAATGGAATGAGGATCCACTCCAACAAAACCACTTAGACCATAAATTATCAAGGAGGATGTAGGTTAAAGTGCAGGATAAAATATATTGTAGTGAGCCCAGAAAGCTGAGGGGACAGAGGGAGGTCAGGTCCACTTCCTGCCCCTTCCCCAGCCCCCAAAGGCTATGAGGGAGCTTGCCCAAAGAGGTTGAGATTCCAAAGTAACTGGGAAGGAAAGCACCCTGGACAGATCCCAAACTAGGGTTGTTTCCTTAAGCTATACTAAGACATTTGGGTTAAAAGAACAAAGGTTGTATCTCTGGAGTCTGGTCAAATGAGTGGATCTCCTTGGTTACAAGATCAGAGATTTAGACCTGGAAGTGATTATCTAGTCCAAATTCTTCATTTTATAGCTAAGGGAGACTGAGTACCAGAAAGATAATAAATAGCAGTGCCAAAATTCAAACTGTCATCTTCCAATTCCAGTTCCAAGCTCTTTCTCCCATGTCACAAGCCTCCCTGTCCCGAGCTGTTCTCCACAGGCAATGCTCTTCTAACCTACCACTAACACTGACTCACTAGGTATTCTGGAGAAATTGGTAAGTCCTTAAATTACTAGGAACGTTTGTGGTATTGTAGTGACATGTTCCAACTTGGGACTTCCCTTTACATGGAAAGGGGTGAGTCAGTGATTTTCCTCCTCCCCTT
Source organism: Trichosurus vulpecula (assembly GCF_011100635.1). Classification (NCBI taxonomy): domain Eukaryota; kingdom Metazoa; phylum Chordata; class Mammalia; order Diprotodontia; family Phalangeridae; genus Trichosurus; species Trichosurus vulpecula. The sequence continues at coordinate 401,592,956 of NC_050575.1, forward strand.
GTATCTTATATAGCATGAGTGGATCTCTTTTGGGAGCTGACGGAGCATTGACTTGGGGCAGAAGGCAGAAAAGGTATGGTCAGGGCAGACTGGTGTTTCATAGCTTTACTTTCTAATACCTTGATGCTTCCCAGGTGGCTTTGGGAACTGTTCTAAGTGGCTCCATTCCACCCTTCCTTGGTCTGGGAAAACATTTTTCTTTTCCTTCTTGTAGGGAAGAAGGGACAAAGTTGGAAAGGGGATGTGGGGTCAGGTTCCTAGAGGGGTCTCAACCTTCTGCTTAGCCTCAGAGGCCTGCTTCCTCTCCCTTTTCATGACAACTTAGACCCTATCCCCTATTAGGGCTTTTTTTCTAGAAGTCAGAAGATCTTCCAAACTGGGGAGCTCAAGATGGTTCTAAGCAAGGCCTTATGCTTCCGGTGAGTCTTCCCTGAATCAAAACTGTTCAAATTCTATGTAAAATGCTGCATGATCAAGGCAAAGCCTAATTCTAGAGGAAAGGTCTCCCACACCCATCGCATCCCTACTCCCTGTTGTCCCTCCAGAATTGGTGGAGCTCAAATGGGTGAGTTTCTAGGGTTTCTCTGTTTCCCTTAATATAATGCTTGTTTCCAACAGCAGGTGACAGTAACTATAAGCAAAACCTCTTGACCTCTTGCTACTGCTTCTTAAAATTTAGTACCCCCACTTCATGGAGAATCGACTTTTGTGGTTATTTGCATGCTGTCTCCCCAACTTGGAATGTAGATTCTTTGAGAGCTGGGACTGTGTATTGCTGCTTTCCTTTCCTCAACGCCTGGCTCACATAGCATGCTTCTGTGCTTGTTGACTGACTGCATGATTGCCCTGTTTCTTTAGGGGACCATAGGATCCTAGATCTAGAGCTGGAAGGGTTCTTTGGGATCATTTAGTTCAACCCCCTCATTTTACATATGAGGAAACTGAGACAGTCTTCACTGTGCTGTGAGCTTACGTAGTCTAGTGCTAAGAAATCTCCTGAGTTCAGAGCTCTAAAGCTAGAAGAAACCCTAGAGATCAAGTCCAGCTCTCCCATTTTATAGATGAAGAAACAGAGTCTCAAAAAACTTACTCAACATCACAGAGGCAATAAGTGGGATTTGAATCCAGATTCTCAGACTCTAAATCCTACGCCTTTTCCACTGCACCATAATGCCAGTGTGGAAGGAAGGAAGGGAGGGAAGGAGGAAAGGAAGGAAAACAGGGAAGGAGAGAGGGAGGAAGGAGGTACATAGGGAAGGAGGGAAGAAAGGAAAGAAAAAAGGAAGTCAAGGGAAGGAGGGATAGAGAAAAGAAGGAAGAGAAGGAGAGAAAGAAGGAGAGATTAGAGGAAGGGCGGGACAGAGAAAAAGAAAGGATTAGAGGGAAGGAGAGAGAGAGGCAGGGAGACAAGGAAGAAAAGAAAGGAGGAAAGAAGGGAGAGAGGGAAAGAGGGAAGGAAGGAAGGAGAAAAGGAAGGAGGAAGAAAAGAAGGGAGAACAGAAAGAGGAAAGGAAAGAAACAAGTAATCATTTATTTAATGCCTACTATATGCCAGGCACTGTGCTAAGCACTTTTACAAATATTATTTCATTTTATGCTCACAACAACCCTAGGAAGTAGGTGATATTATCAACTTTATTTTACACTTGGGAAAACCAAGGAAGACCGGATATTTTTTTAAGTGATTTGTCTAGGGTCATGCAGCTAATAATTGTCTGAGATCACATTTGAACTCAGGTCTTCAGGCTCAGTTTTATCCACTGTTCCCCCTAACTGGGGAAGGAGACAGAAGAACAGGATGTCTTTGCCATTAACTAAACTGTGTGACTAACCACAAAAAAACTTCTCTGTGTCTTAGTTTCATAGAATTCTAGAATGTCAGAGCTGAAAAAGCTTCTAGGTTTCATCTAGTCTAACCATTTCCTTTTTTAAACTTTAAAGACATAGATATCTTTTGTTTTAATGCAGTAGAGGCTTTCTAGCAAACATCTAAATAATGCCCCCGAAACAAAAACAGTGAACTTATTATTTTTTAAAATGAGGGATATAACTATTTTAACTTTGACAATATCAATCTCTGAACTTTAAAAAGGAGGAAACAGGCCCAGAGAGGTTAGACAACTTTCCCAAAGCCACACAGCTAACTTGTGGTGAAGCCAAGTGTTGAAATTGGAGTCTCCTGTCTACTGGTCTAGTTCCCTTTTTGCTTTCTCTGTCATCTCAGCTGTGAAGTGGAGATAATTGTCTCACCTCCAGTATGCGAATGCTCTTTATTAAGATAGGATCTTGTCTAATTTAATCTGAGCTTCTTTTTACTTCCCCCCTCATACTTTGCACAGTCCATTACACATAATGGGCACTTAAGAAACATTTGCTGAATGCTGTGGGCATCACATGAGGTAGTAGGTGGCGAGTGCTTTGAAATCTCAAATATATGAAATTGTTATTAGAGACACAGAGAAGTAATGGCAAAGAGGAGGAAGAATAAGGAAGAAAACTTGCTTGGAGAGAAACTTTAGAGAGCATCTGGTCCAACACTATCATTTTACAGATAGAGAAACTGAGACCCAGAGAGGTGATGGGGTTTGTGCAGAGCCACACATCTAAGTGATGGCAAAGCAAAGTCCAGAGGTCAAAGTTCCTGACTCCTGGGCCCTTCTATTCTACCTCTCCCAGGAAGCTGGTTCTGGCAAAAGAGATAGAACAGAAGAGGGAAGGAAAATAGACTTTGGTGTCTGGCCAGGGACTTTGAGGTGAGCCCATTGGGTTGTGCATGAGCTCAGAAGAGCTGGGAGAGAAATGTCTCATTTGGTGAAACGGGCACAGAAATGGGAGTTGGGGGGAAAGTCGGAGGAGCTTAGTAGCGATAAAAGTAAGGGGGGAAGTAATGGGACAAATCTTGAGGAAAGCAAAGAATCATAAGCTTCAGAGATCAAAGGGACTTTACATCTGTTTTTAATCCAGGGGTCCTTAACTTTTTTGGGTAAGGTCTGATGAAGTCTTTGGATGCCTTTTCAGAATAATTTTTATATGTATTTAATATTTTATTCTTCCCCAATTTACACATAAAGACTATTTTTAAGATTTATTCTTAAAATTTTTTGAATTCCAAATTCTCTCCCTCCCTCCCCTATCCCCTCATTGAGAAGGCAAGCAATTTAATATAAGTTATACATGTGCAGTCATGCAAAATATATTTCCATATTAGTCATGTTATAGAAGAAAACACAGCCCCTTCCTCATTAAAAAAACCAAGAAAAATAAAGTTTTTTAAAGTATCCTTTGATCTGCATTCAGACACCGTCAGTTCTTTCTCTGGAGATGTATGGCATTTTTCAATGTAAGTCCCTCACAGTTGTCTTGGGTCATTGTGTTTCTGAGAATAGCTAAGTCATTCACAACTGGTCATCATACAATATTATCATTCCTGTGTACAATGTTTTCCAGGTTCTACTCTTTCACTCTGCCTCAGTTAATGTGAGTCCAGGTTTTTCTGAGAGCATCCTGTCCATCATGTCTTATAGCACAATGGTACTCCATCACAGTCATACACCACAACTTGTCCAGCCATTCTCCAGTTGATGGGCCTCCCCATCAATTTCCACCACAAAAAGAGCTCCTATCAATATTTTTATACAGATAGGTCATTTTCCTTTTTGTTTCTTTTCTCTTTTAGATACAGAAATGGTAGTGGTATTAACCCTTTGGCCATAGTTTCAAGTTGCTTTACAGAATGGTTAAATCAGTTCACAACTCAACCAACAGTGCACTAGTGTCTGAATTTTCCCACATCTCCTCCATTTGTCATTTTCCTTTTCTATCATATTATCCAATCTGATAGGTGTGGGGTGGTACCTTAGAGCTGTGTGAATTTGCCTTTCTCTAATCAATAGTGATTTAGAACATTATTTCTTATGACTATAGATAGTTCTGATTACTTTGTCTGAAAGCTGTCTATTCATATCCTTTTTCCCATTTATCAGTAGGAGAAGGATGTTGTTAAGTGCATAAAAGAAAATACATAGGAATACAAATGAAGCAAGTTATAATGAAATAGTCATCAAAATATTTTTAAAACCAAGTTCATCTCCTGATCCTCCTTCCGCCTTCTGTACTGATATAGAGGAGGAAACTGAGACTCAGAACCTTTCTCCAGGTCACAGAGAGAGCAAGATGCAGAGCCTGGATTCTGACCTTGGTCCTCTGATTTGGAATCCGAGGCTGCTTTCACTGCACCATGGAAGGGCCTGTTGCTGTCTTCACCAAACTTAAATAGACTCTTGTATTTCAGAATAAAAGATGCTTCAATGAAGTTCATTTATGTGCAGAATGATCAGCTTCTGGCCGGAAGAGTGCAAGCAGGAAAAGTTATTGATGGTTAGTTACAAAATCAGCCCCGGTTTTGCCAGGCTTTCTCCACATTGCCTCTTGGGAGCACAGAAAGGTCCATCATGCAGATTAGCACTGGCTCACAGGCTCTGGTCCCAGAAATACTCGTTATATTTAAATTAGAATCTTAAGAGCTGGAGAGCACCTTGGCTCAAGACTTCATGAAGTCATTTATCATGACAGAACAAATCAAAAGTCCCTAACAAAGAAACTATATTTCAACAGGTCCCCAAATATTCTTATACGTTGTTGCTATGACATTGGAAGGATTAGGAACATTTTCTCACATAGAAGGACTTTTCTCCATATTTAGGTTTTGTCTTGGCTGAGCCCTCTGTTTTCCTGGGAAGAAGAGATTGGTTAGGGGCAGCTAGGTGGCTCAGTGAGTAGACCATCAGTCCTGGAGTCAGGAGGACCTGAGTTCAAATCCAGCCTCAGATGCTTGACACACTTACTAGCTGTGTGACCTTGGTCAAGTCACTTAACCCCAATTGTCCTACCTTCCCTCTTCAAAAAAAAGAAAAGACTGGTAGTGAGGTCTTTGTTTTTCTACTAGCTGATATAGATTAGCCTTTCAGTATCATAGTGGGGCATATTCCTGCCCTTCCCCTAATGTCTCCTAATGGCTGAGAGAATCTGGGTACAGGTAGGCATGTCCTCCGGAAAGAGAGGATATAGCTGAGCAATGCAAGTACATTTTTTGCTTTGAGAAGAAGGCAGAGTTTTATCTTCCGTGTTTCTCTGGCCTCTTGTGTCATCTGCTTATCCAAATATCTGGTGTATTCCTGGATGCTCAGATTCTGTAACTCAGCACCTCACAGGAGGAAGCAGGCACCCATACTCCAGACCTTCCATTCTGCCTTCTACCTTATAGAAACTTATCCACTCTGTGTCTCTAGCTGTCAGGCAAGAAAGTATCTGGATAAATAATTCCTTCAGGGATTACACACACACACACACACACACACACACACACACACACACACACCAGCCTGCCATGGTGCCTAGACTCCATGAAAATGCAAATACTCTCAAAGTGCTAGAGCATTATCAGCCCTGGAGGGGATATACATATATATATATATATATATATATATATATATATATATATATATAGTATGTACATATATATGTACGTATGTGTATATATGTGTATATGTATATTTATAATGTATATGTGTATATATATATGTGTGTGTGTGTGTGTGTGTGTGTGTGTGTGTGTGTGTGTGTGTGTGTGGTGGGAGGGATGTTCAGTAGAAAGAGGACTTTCTCATGGCATCCACATAATATTCTATCAATATTACATATCTTCTAAATGATGCTCAGGTGGCATAGACTCTTTTCACTGATGTTGCGGAGACTGGACACAACTTCAAAGTTATGTCTTCAACAAAGAACTAGAGAATTAAAGACTCCTAGATCTAGACAGATGGATACTTTGAGGTCATCTAGTCTAGCACTTCTTAAACTGTGGGTTGCTACCACATATGAGGTTGTGAAAAATTTGGCAACAATAAAAGGTTTCTGAATGCACAAGGACCAAAAATAGTTCCAAATCAAACACGTAACGAATCTGAGGTGTTTCTGGCAGTGCTTGCCCATACTGCATCATGCAATATCACTGCAGCCTTGGTTCTGAACACAAAGCCTGTTCACTTTGCATTGAGTATGCCCTCAGGCCGTGCAATGCCAACACATGCTGCCGAAACTCAAAAAGGGGTCATGAATGGAAAAAAAAATTTAAGAAGCCCTGATCTAGTCCAACCTGCTCCTTTTCTAGTGGAGAAGTCAAGTGCCATGACAAAAGTCACACAGGTTGTATGTGGCATAGCTGAAATTTAAAATCAAGTCACTTGACTCCAAGTCCAGAGCTCTGTGAATAACACACAAAATAAGCCAAACTGAGTAAATGAGTGGGTGGTACTCAGAAAAAGAGAAGATCCTTTAGTACAACACTCTTCCTCCTTGATGGAGGGCTCTCCTACCCCCTGATTCAAATGAATCCAACCAGCACTTTTTTTGTCGTCCTGTTCAGCCAGACTAAATGGTCTTATTCCTTGGACCAGTTAGGGAGGGAACATTTAATCATTCTGGCCAGGCAGCCCCTTGCCTTCTCCCAGTGCTTCAGGTAGGAACTCAGGAGTCATGCTCCCCAGGTTCACTTGTGGGAAGACTAGAGAGGGAGGTCCTCTTTTTCTCCATCTGGCCCCTTTTTCTAGGTGAAGAGATAAACGTGGTCCCCAATAGGTCACTGGATGCCAATCAGTCTCCTATTATCCTGGGCATTGAAAGAGGATCCCAGTGTCTATCAGTTGGGATGGCTCAGCAGCCTATTCTTCAGATAGAGGTGAGTTCTAACCTGCAGTGCCTCCAGGATACCTGAATCTCAGTTAACAACACATAGTCCTGGGTCAGGACCCAGGACAGCAGTCCACTGGGATTTGCCCCTCATTAGAGGAGTAGTGAGTGGTTGGGGCAGGGTGGGAGGGGGGTGGGAATGAGGAAGCCCCCTTTATGCTAACTTCTAGATGCCCTTGAAATCTACCTCCCCAGGGAATCCTTCAATGATCCCTTCTATCCTCAGGGAGGTCAGTAGGCATAGAAAATAGTCTGCCTATGTCCTCTGCCTTAACTTCTCCTCATTGTTCTTGCCTCCACACTCAGCATAAGAACATCATGGACCTTTATCGCAGCAAGGAAGAATCCAAGAACTTTACCTTCTATATGCATGACACTGGACTTACCTCTAGATTAGAGTCAGCCATCTACCCAGGTTGGTTCCTCTGTACTCTTCATCAGGAGAACCAGCCTGTCACCCTCACCAACCACCCCGAGAACTCTGAATCTGTCATAGTTGACTTCTATTTCAAGCGGTGTGTCTAAGATTTAGCTTCCCCTAGCAACCCATTGGAGGGATGGCTCAGCCTAGCATCTGGCTTTTAGCTTCTCTCTTCCTCGGATGATAGAATTTGAGTCAGCAAAGGACCTCAGCAGCCATCACTGAATCTAGAATCAGGAAGATCTGAGATTGAATGTGGCCTCAGATACTTACTAGTTGTGTGACCTAGACAAGTCACTGAACCTCTGTTTGCCTCAGTTTCCTCATCTGTAAAATGGGAACGATATTAGCACCTAGCTTCCAGGGTTGTTGTGAGGAATGAAGAGATATTTGTAAAGCACTTTGTAAACCTTAAAGAACTATATAAATACTGTTATTACTGTTGCTGTTGTTGCTGTATTCTTTAACATGAATGAATCAGTTATACAACATACCTGCCAAGCTGGCATCCATCTTCTTCTTGATGACCTCCAAGCAGGGGGAACCCACCACCATTCTACTTTTGGGCTACTCTAATTTCTAGGAAATCCACCCATCCAAAAGAAAACTAACTCCCACCTCAATTCACCTCTTGCACCCCTGACCCAAGTGATGACAGAGACAAAGCTAGGTTTTATCCGCTCTCCACTCTGACCTTCTGATCCTTACTCTCTTCTTCATCAGTCACCAACCCATGGTGACCATTCATTCTCTGAACATTGCTCAGGTTGTGGCAATTCCTCCAGCTCAGCCTCTAGAAGGATGGATTTCCTGTGGTTTTTTCATTCACTTCCCAGGTCTTTCTTACTGTTCAGGGAATCAGGGGCTCCTTGAATGTTACCGCATCATGTCAGATTTAGGAGGGTAGCAGCTTGAATCAGCTCTGATAGGCACTGCACTGTGAGTATCGACCTGCCCCTGGACCACACACTAGTCTCCACAGTTTGGTTCTCAAAGGCCAGATGCCTACATAATATATATGATACAGCATTTGGGAACTGAAATGCTCCCCAAGTTTTGGCACCATCAGTTTTCTAGGTGACCTTGAAAAAGTCATAAGATCATGGATTAAGAGGTAGGAGAAAACGTAGAGGCTATGTAATCCAATCCCTTCTTTTTACTGATGAAGAAACTAAGGTTCAGAGAAATTAAATGATGCGCTCTTGATCATATAGTATCAGTGGTGCCATAGTACATAGAGCACTGGGCTTGGAATCAGAAAGACTCATCTTCACAAATTCAAATCCAGCCTCAGATGTTTACCAGCTGTGTGACCCTGGACCAGTCACTTAACCCTTTTTTCTCAGTTTCCTCACCTGTAAAATGATCTGGAAAAATAAATGGCAAACTACTCCAGTATCTTTGCCAAGAAAACCCCAAACAGGATCACAGAGAGTCTGACTTGTTAAAAAAAATGACTGAACCACAACAAAAAAAGAACACTTTGCTTCTTCATCTTCAACCTACTGGCAATATGGAACTATAGCTAGAACAAAAGAGATTCATATGGAAGTTTCCAGGAAGTTTCTTGGAGGAGAACAGTATTAAATCAAAGTAGAACATAGTGAAACCCAGATTTCTAAAGAAACCTGGAATGTTTTCTCCCCAGAATCTCCTAGTTTACTCTAAAGTATTTATGTTATTTATTGACATTCACTGTGGCTTTGATCACTCACATGATAATAAGTTTCCAAAAATATTCCCCCATGTGAATTACTCCTCTTTCTCTGGATTCTAATTTCTTTATCCATAAAATAAGAGAATGAAATAGATTATCTTAGAAATCCCTCTCAGTTTTCTCATTTTGTTTCTATGGTTCCTGCATAAATAATTTAATTCCCACAGTTAAGTAAAATGGTTGATTGTTCTTTCAATATTACTTGAAGAAAAAAATTTTAAAAATAACAATAATAGAAAAAATCCGGAACTAATAATGAAATCACTCCAACTAGATAGAGAACTAGGTTCTTGATATTTCAAGGAAACCTATTTTTGATTTGTTTTTCTAGTTTTCTTTTTAAATTTTCATCTACTTATTTATTTGAAGAAGGATGTAGCAAGTCTCCCTCCCACTTCCTCTCCCTATTAACTAATTTAAAAAAGCCCTTACAATAGTTACACACAGTCTGGCAAACAAAGTTGCACATTGGCCATGTAGAAAAATGAATGTCTCACTCTGCATTTTATGTCTATTAGTTCTCTGGCAGGAGGCATCTTCAGTTCTCTGGATTCATGGTTTATGGTTGCCCAATCAGAGTTGTCTTTCAAAGTTGTTTTTCTCAATAATGTTGTTATGATTATATGAGTTTTTTTCTCTTAGTTGTGCTCACTTCACTCTGCATCAGATCATAGAGGTCTCCCCTGTTTTGTCTGAAACTGTCCGTTTCGTCATTTCTTATGGTATAATAATATTCAATTACATTTATTTACCACTATCTGTTAAGTCATTCCCTGAAAGAATCCCCTTAGTTTCCAGTTTGGGGTTTTTAGGAAAAGAGCTGCTATAAATGTTTTTGTACATGTGGGTCCTGCCTAGTGGTGGTATCACTAGGTCAAAGTGTATGCACAGTTTACTAACATTTGAGGCATTATTTTGAATTGTTTTCCAGAATCTCTGGACCAATTCACAGCTTCACCAACAATGCATTAGTATGCCTCTTTTCCAGCAGCCCTCCAACAGTCATCATCTTTCTCATTTAATTTTTGGCAATCTGATGGGTGTAACATGGAACCTGAGCATAGTTTTGATTTTAATTTCTCTTGTCATTAGTGATTTGGAGCATTCTTCATATGAATATTGGAAGCTTGTATTTCTTCCTTTGAAAATTGCCTGTTCATATCCTTTGGTCAGTTATCTATTGGGGAATGGCTCTTAGTCTTACACATTTCAATAAATGCTTCATATATCTTGGATAAAAGACTTCTTTGAATTCTGAGTACTTAGCACAATGGGTGGCACATAGTAAACTCTTAATAAATGCTTTTTGATTAATTGATAGAATGCCTGCAGAACTGTAAACTCAACAGAATTCTAGAGTTGGAAGGCATCTCAAAGGCTATGAATGTGTGGTATCCTTCTAAAATAATATAGGTTTTTGAGAGCAGGATTTATCTTTTTCTTGTATCTGTATATATTGTCTGATGTATGGTAAATGCCTTAAAAATATCTGGTGATTAATTCAAATTTCCCACCTATGAAATGAGTCTTATCTATACCATCCTTGGGAAGGGATCATCTAGCCTCTACTTTAATACTTACTTCCAGGAATAAGGCTCATTATTTCATAAGGCATTCTCAGTTGTGCAGTGGTTAGAATGCTGGGCCTGAAATCAGGAACACCTGAATTCAAATCTTATCCTCAGACACTTATTAACTATGTGACCCTGGGCAAGTCACTTAACCTCTGTCTGCCTCACTTTTCTCAACTATAAAATGGAGACAATTGTAGCATTTACAATTGTTATGAGGATCAAATAAGATAATATTTTAAAGCACCATGCAAACCTTAAAGGACAATACGAATGTTAGCTATTATTAGTGTTGGGAAATTCTTCCTTATGCTGATTTGAAATTCATCTTCTCGTAACTTCTACACATTGGTCTTAGTCTGCCCCCTAGAGTCATATCATGTAAGACCATTCATTATCTTTTCCCCTTGAAAGCCTTCACATATTAGAAAACAGCCATCAAGTCCCCTTAAATCTCTCCTTTAGACTAAACTGTCCCATGTTCTTCAAAAGTTTCTCATATGAATAGCATCAAATACTCTTATTGTCTTGGTTACTTTCTTCTGAACATGCTCTAGCTTGTCAATGTTCTTCATTAAAATGTGGTTCTCTGCCTTGGATTAATCCAGTCACGCTAGGTAGCAATTGGAAATTTTATCAAATAAGTTGCTATACTAGACATACCTTGTGACTGATTGACTAACAATGTTAGGCCTATACCTCAAAGCAATGAAAAAAGAGAAAAAGGTCTTATATGTACAAAACTTAGAAGCTCTTTTTATGTAGAGGCAAAGAACTGGAAACAAAGGTGGCACCTACCACATGGAGGATGGCTACACCAATTATGGTTTATGAATGTGATGGAATATTATTGTTCTGTAAGAAGTGATAAAGGGAATGGTTTTAGCAAAATCTGGGAAGACTTGCATGAACTGATGCAGAGGGAAATGAACTTAAAAACTCTGATCAATGCAATGACAAACCAGGATTCCAGAGGACCAGTGATAAAGCCTGCTACCCACTTCCTGACAGAGAGGTGAATTCAAAGAGCAGAATGAGACATACATTTTTGGACCTGGTAAATGTGTGGGTCCACTTTGCTTGTCTTTGCTTGCTTGTTACAAGGATTGTAGTTTTCTTTTTTCTATTTGGGTTTGGGGAGGCGTAAGTTGAGGAAGTGGAGCTAGTAATAGTTTTGACACAAAAAAATCAGAAGAGGAAAAAAGAGGGTCATTGAAACAATCTTTAGAATGTACAGATAATAGATAAAAGTTTAGAAGGAAACACAGTCAAGCAGGACAGCTTTGAAAAAGACAAGTTGAATTTACTATATACTTTTAAAAAAGCAATTTGTACAGAATAAAGACTTGCAATTTCACATGAAATCTTTTTCTTTTCTATTTTGTATATGGAAATCCTTTGTTTGGCATTTTGAAATTCAGAATAAAATTTGAAATATGGTGCTAGATTTAACACTCCTGATGTTGTTTGATCAGTACATAAGATTATAGGACCAACTATTTTCTTGTTTGGAAAGTTATTTGGGGGACATAAGAGAGGAGGAACGGGTATCCCATTAAGGAAGCTGAACATACCTGAATAGGAATTCCCTCTAAAACATACCAAAAAAATGGTCATCCAGTCTTTGGTTGAAGACATACAGTAATGGGGAGCTCACTACTTTCTAAGGAAGTCTCTTCCATTTTTGCACAACTCTATCAATCCAGAGGACCAGGAGACATCAACAAATCAAATAATAAGAATAGTTAAAATATTCAAGTATTCAAATGGTTAGGGATTTGGGAATTCCTACATATCATAATTTATCCATGTCTGTCCATCGGGTACAACTCTTGTTGTGGCTAAGAGTTAAGGTGGTGAGTGGTTAAAGTACAAAGTCAGTAAATTTTATAAGGGAGAGATTACAAATTTAGAGGCCAGGGAGACCAGCACAATTCAGAATCTCTAGTTGCCCCAGATGGTATCCACACTGTACAAGTATTTCTGAGAGTTTATGATTTCAGGATAAACCTCATGGAGCTTCTATTTGTTACCACACAGGCCACTGGGTACCATGTGTGCTACCAATCATCTATATGGCATAGTGGAGAGAACCTTGGCCTTAGAATCAGGAAACCTGGGTTTGAATCTCATGTTATACACTGGACGATCGTGAACAAGCTGGGTGAGCTTTCAGAGCCATGGTTTCCTCATTTATAAAACAGGAACTGTGGTACATATGGGGATGTGAGTACCTCTTTACAGGGTTGTTATGAAAAGAGACTTCATATATCTTAAACATTATATAAATGTGAGTTATTAAGTAGAATTCAAAGGACACCTGAAAGTGTCTTCTCACATGAAAATATCCTATAGGCCTACTGTAGTATCTGAAATTTCCAAAGGTTAAAGTCATCCTTTTTTATGAAGGAAGTAAAGTCCTTTCTAAAATGCAGACATAACCTGGTACCAACAACAACAACATCTCATTTTTATATAGTGCTATATGGTTTTCAAGATTTTATGTACATTGTCCCTTCTGACCCTCGTAATAAGCCTATGAGGTAAGGGCTAATATTATCCCTATTTTACAAATGATAAAACAGAGGCTCTGACTTGTCCAAGGTCACATAACTAGAAAGCATCTGTGGTACAATTTGAACTGAGGTCTTGTTGTCATTACATGCAAGCACTCCATCTACTCTGCCAACCTGCCTGTTATGGTATTGTACCGCTGGTACCCAGTAACATATTGATAAGAATTAATCCATCTAATTAGGTCCCTGTTACTTAGCAAAGAACATTTCCTGAGGGAATAGGGCATAGAACATGAAACTTTTATGGAAGGAAGGATCATAGGATCAGAACTCTAGAACTAATACTATCCCCTCATTTTATAGATGAGGAATATGAAGGCTAGAGTGTTAAAATGTTTGCCCAAGGTCACAAAGGCAGTAAGCATCAGAGATAAGATGTGGATCAGGTCCTCTGGCTCTGGAGCTAAGATGTTCATAAAATGTTGGTCCTAGGCATGAGATACTGTCAGGGATGACAGGCTTAAGTTAGCTGGTACTGTAAATCAATGGACTCTTTCCTGATTACCCCACATATCCAATCAGTTGCCTAAATATTTTAATTTCTTTTCTCTACAACGATTCTTGAATATATCCCCTTCTCTCTATTCACACAACCACTACCCTGATTCAGAAAAGTATTTGTTTACAACATTTAATAAATTTGATGACAATATATAATAAATTTATAACAAACAGACTTTTATTTTTGCCCCATCCTGTTAAGATTCATGTCTTCTTCCCAACTTTTAGTGACCCCAAAGGAAAATATATTCACATTCTTGTTTAGCAGACATGTATTATACACAGTTGAAGGGATAGGGACTAGAGTTCATGATTTCATTTGTGCAGGAAATTACAATGGTAGAGAGAGAATGTTGCTTTCCACCCAATCTCTATCTCTGGTAGAAAGGGAAATTCTTTCTACTGGTTCAGGGTGGCACTTAGAATGTAAGATGTTTTCAAGTGTTTTGGAAGGTTAGGTGATCTGCCCAGGGTCACACAGCTAATACGTGTCTGAGATGGGACTTGGACCCAGGTCTTCCTGGTTTCCAGGTTGGTTCTCTACCCACTACACTATGGCTGTCAGGCAATTAAAATGTTATGAAATATGGTATTGAGGCTCCCCCATGTCTGGACTGATGCCCTTCTAACGATGTCTAAGCCTTTGATTCAGTTCACAACTTTCATTTCCTAAAGTAACAGCAGTGGAACTCTTCATGAGTCTCTCACCAATGTGCTTGGGCATGCTCTCAACTCTACCCTATCCCCACATCCCTCATGGTGCCCCCAGGAAGTCTTGCCTCTCTAAATTCTAACTATTCTGTTTGATGGGACAATTTCATAGCAATCCCATCACTTTGCAGTTTGGGGTACTTCGATCATTCAGTCAATTTTCAGATGTTTATTAAGTACTTGCTTTGTTGGCTGGTTCTGTGCTAGGTATTAGGGAGACAAAGATAAGGGGATAGAGCACTGGTCCTGGAGACAGTAAGGCCTGAGTTCAAATCCAGCCTCAGACACTTACTAGCTCTGTGACCCTGGAAAAGTCATTTAAGCTTTGTCTGCCTCAGGTTCCACAACTGTACAGTGGGGATAATAATAGCCCCTTCCTCCCAGAGCTGTTTTGAGAATTAAATGAGATAATATTTGCAAAGCATTTAACACAGTGCCTGGTGTGATATGAAATGTTAGTTATTGTTATCCTGGTCATCTGTTTCTCATCGCTGGTCTGAGCAGAAACCAGGAGAATGTGAAAAATAAAAGTAGATGTGTCTAGGTAGGTCTTATACAACAAACATTTATGAAATACCAACTATATTCCAGACATGATACTAGCCTCAGTGACAAATAAGACACAGAATCATAGCAACTCAAAGTTGTGAGGGACCAAATAAATCTAACCTGCAATGGAAGGAGAATCCCTCCTTTGAGGTCCCTAAGAAATGGTAGTTTAGTGCAGTATTGTCAAACTCAAATAGAAATGGATCCATGCCAGCAACATATTGACTCTGAAAACCACAAATTAACATTATCTATGTTTTATTGTATTTGTATTCATTTTGTTCAACATCTCCCAATTACATTTTAATCTGTCTCAGAACTCACTCAAGAGTTTTGCTGGCAGCATGTGGCTGGCAGCAGCGAGTTTGACACCTCCAGCCCAGTCTAACCTGTCCTGAGCCAAGCAGCACTTGGCTCTCTCCAGCATCACTAACAAAGGTTTATCCAGCTTTCGCTTCAAGTTTTCCAGAAAGGCAGAGCCCATTTCTTTTTCAAGTTTTCCATTTCCTTTTTAGATAGCTCTAATTAAAGAAATTACTCCTTACCTGTCCCCATACCTTCCACCCACAGCTCATAGTGTAAGACTTTATGTATATCCTGATTAAGTTTCACCTTATTTAATCTGACCCAACGTTCTAGCCCTTTGATCTTTTGGAATCCTGACCCAGTCATTAAATTGTAAACTATCTGTTTTAGTTTTATTAAGCAGTCTATGCCCTCAAGGAGTGTACAGCCTCAGAGGGGAGCTAAGACTTGCAAAGAGAAATATAATGCCAATTAATATATACAGAGTTTAAAAGAGGAGTACAAACTACCCTGAGATTAGATGAAGGAAAGATTACTTCCAACAGAATAAGTATACTTCAGGAAATTCCATGGTCCTCCTCACACAAGGGCCATGAGAACTCTCTCTACCCCATTCTAATTTGATCAGAGGGCCTATCATAAACAATTTCCATAGAAAATTCATTCACGATTGATATTATAAGAGGGCTGCCTCACAGGTTTTGCTGTTTCTGCCTATGATAGCATCTGGGCTTACAAATCGAGAGCAATATCGGGTCCTCCGCCCACCATCTGTCAGCATCACCACCTCCAGTCCTAACATGTTTGTTATTTGAAAGATGACAGGTGGAGATACCAAGAAGTCTATCTGTCCAGGACTCTAGCTACTGGATCCGGGGTGAAGCAGGACAGTGGATGCCAAGGTGCTGGTCAGTGCTAAGATCTGGATCAGCTGGTAAGAGAAGAGGTATAGTTTTGCTTTTTCCTTTCTCTCTTTTAAATCTTTGTTACAAGAAATGGTTTGCTTGGCTGGGAGGAGTGAGGGATGGCTTGGGAGATAGGGAAGAGTGAGAGAGGCAGGGAGGAATGAAGGATATCTCTTCAAACAAGGGCAATATAAAAACTAAAGATAATAAAATAAGGTTTAAAAAAGAGGATGTACTCAGAGGCTTCATCTGGAGAATATTTGTCGAGCCTGAAGTAACAATAGAATAGTAAGGAAAGATCATATATGTGTGCTCACGAGTGTGTCTTGTAAGTTTGTTTCTCATTTCTATCTCTGGCAAGGGAAGTTCAAGAGTAATCATGGGAGGTGTAGATTCATATTCTGAATAAAATGTAATATACCATGGTCCTTAGAGAACAGCTAGGCAATGTGGTGTAGTGAGAAGAACTTTGGAATTAAAATCAGGTGACCTGGCTTCAAATCCTTGCTCTGATACTTACTAGCTATATGACCTCAGACTGGTCACCTATCTCTGTGAACCTCAGTTTTCTAATTTGCAAAATAGTAGGGGGGGTTTCATTCAAAAAGTACCTACTGTGTACAGAGCATGGGTTGGACACTGGAGAAGATGCTGAGTTTAAATAAGGCCTGGTCCCTACTGTCATAGACCTTGTAAACTCACAACAACGTACCTAGGAGATATAAGTAGTCACTTCAAGATTTTTATTTTTATTTTTATTTGTTTTGGGTTTTTGTGCAAGGAAAATGCTTTGTAAACCTGAGAGCAGTATATAGTGGTATTATTAACCCTTCCTACCTTTCCAGTCGTCTCGGACCTTACTTCACCCCACATTTTCTATGATCCAGTGACACCGATATCTTTGCTTTCCCACACAAGATCAGCTCTGGGAATTTTCACGGGCTGCCTCCTATGCCTGCAATTCTCTCCCTCCTCATCCTTGCCTCCTGGCTTCTTTCAAGTTATCACCCCAAATCCAAGAAGTAAGAAGTCTTTCCCCATCCCCCTTAATACTAATGCCTTCCCTCCAAGACAGCTCCAATTTATCATGTCTGTATCTTGCTTGTACATAGTTGTTTGCATGTTGTCTTCCCCATTCTAATGTGTGCTCCTTGAGGGCAGGGACTTTTTATCTTGGATCCCATCTTCAATGCTTAGCACAGTGCCTGGCACGTAACAGGTCCTTAATAAATAAATGTTTCTTGAGTTGATGTTATCTTGGACATGCTTGCAAAACAAACCCCCCAAAACCCTATGCTGCTCCCCTCCCAATTGGGCATTTTCCCTTTACAGTGTTTAAAAGAATCCTAGTGTCTTAGAGCTGGAGGGGACAGCAGAGGACATATACTCCAACTTATACCCAAACAGGAATCCACTGTACATCATTTCCCCTAGATCTATAGTTACTACATTCCTCTTCCCTTTTCCCTGTTCACCCTCCACCACCTCCATCTTTCCTTCCACCTCTTGCTCTGAGAACAGTGATCAAATCAATCACAATCAGTCAGTAAACATTTATTAAGCACCTACTATGTGCCAGGCTTTGTGCTAAGTGATATTACCATGGTAACTAGAAAGGACATGACAGTCCACCACCTTAAGACTCTCCTCATAACACCTATGACTCCCAAGACCAAAGGTCCTATCCGTGGCCACTATTGCCTTCTCTGCATTGTATCCCCTTATTAGAAGGCACGTTCCTTGAGGGCAGGGGTTATTTCACTTTTGTAGTGATATCCCAGTACCCGATACAGTACTTGACACATAGTAGGCATGTAATAAATGTTTTCTCATCCATCCATCCATTTGCTATCCTCTCACTGAGACCATGCAGCACTGTTTAGGACTTATAGAAAAAGGTACAAATTTCGCTCTGTGTCTGCCTACTGGAACAAGGCTAAGTTAAATGAAATCATCACCCATTCCTTGCTTGTGCCTTGGCACCAGCCTGGCCTTGAGGCATTCAGAGATCGGTCTGCCCTCTGCTCCACTCCCAGATGCTCCCTGTTATTCCTCGACCTCTTCTGTCCCAGTCTACGCAGCTGCAATGGATGAGGAGAGAGGGGTGGGGCTGGAGGCTTAGAGATTACCTGACTGGCCAATGACACCCAAGCCTAAGACAGGGCAAGAGAGGGCACAGGAGTGAGACTGGCTTGGCCACGCACCAGCCCATATTTGTGTATTTGATTACTGAAGCCACCAATGACAACAACCATGATGGCAGTGGCAGCGGCAAGGACCTAAATGCTTGGGATCTCAACCCTCATGGCAAACATTCATTAATGCTCCCATCCTGCTTATTATCCCCAGTGACCCAAAAGAGTTGGGAAACCCTTGTGCCTCTTCTTTTTGTTACCCTTCCTGAACCAATTATAGGGGGAACAACTGGTTTGACCCACATTGACCGGGACCTATAAACACAGGGCAGACCCTGGGACCAACAGACTGAGTTTCCAGGCCCCAGGATTTAAGAGCTCTACATAAGGACATACAGGTCAGTGATGATTAAGTATGTGGATGTGGAGGCGTGGGGGTGATAGTAACCTCTCAACTCACCTCTTTCTGCTGTTTCTATTTCTCTGTCTCTTTTCTCTTATTTTTCTTTTTTCTTTCTCCTATTTTCTCTCCCTTTCCTCTCCTTTTTCTATTTTTTTTTGCTTTTTTTTTGGCAGGGCAATTGGGGTTAAGTGGCTTGCCCAAGGTCACACAGCTAGTACATGTGTCAAGTGTCTGAGGCCAGATTTGAACTCAGGTCCTCCTGACTCCAGGGCCGGTGCTCTACTCACTGTGCCATCTAGCTGCCCCTTTTTCTATTTTTCTATCAATTCTCTCTTCTGTCTTTTCTTTCATTTCTACCTCCTCTTATTTCTTTTCTAACCCTATTCACTCTCTCTTCTATCTCTGCCTCTCCCTTTTACTCACTCTTTCTCCTTCCTACTCTCTGTCCCTTCTTTTATATTTCCCACTCTCTTACTGTATCTCTGTCTCTGTTTTCCTCCCTCTGTCCCTCTCTCCCCTCTTTGCTTTCCTCCCTCCTCTATTTCCTTCTGACTTTTCCCTCCCTCCTTCTCTTTCTTTCCTCCTCTCTCTCTTTCTTCCTTCTCTCTTTCACCCTCCTACCCATTTTGTCTCTCTTCCTCCCTCTCTCCTTCCTTCCCTCCATCTCCCTCCCCTCTATCTGTCTTCCTCTCTGTGTGTGTCCGTCTTTCTGTCTGTCTGTCTCTGTCACTCTTTCTCTCTATCTCCCCTCTTCCTAAATACCCATACTCATTGTCCTCTTCTCCTCATTCTCTCCAGGTAAATTTTTGAGCTCTCTATAGACCCCCTTCTAAAGACATGATTGAGTTAGAGAAAAGGTTTAAGAATTATAGGAGAGAGTGAGGACAGGTCAGAAATCAGTTCAAGTCTAATCTGGCTAAAGTCATCAGACATCCTTTTCCTGGGAGGCAGCAGAGCACAGTCTTTGGCAGGTACAGCCAAAGTAGAAAGGTTTTGAGTAATGGGTATGGATTATATGTTTTTGTCTAAGAGTGACCCTAGCAAAGCTAGAAGGGACTCATCTCCAGACTGGCTACAGAGTGAGACATTTTTTGACCAAAACTCAGAAGGTCTCAAAGACCTTCTACTAAATTGTGGAGGGGTCAGGAAGTGCCCACAGTGACAAAATTATGAATCTGTGACATATTTGCAGGATAGGAAGATAAATGCTACCAGCAGTAAAGGGTATTGTTTAGGATTCTATGGCTGCCATGGAAATAGATGGGGAAGGATGTGTCTGAAAGATCCTTTGAAGGAAAAATCAGCAGGGCTTTGATGAAAGCTTAGATCACAGACACAAAGACAGAGTCAAAGCTCTTGCCTAGAGTTTGAGCTCTGTTGACTAGGGGAGAACAGTGTGACCATTGAGAGAAGCAGTAGTATGGTTCAGTCGAATGAGCACTTACTCTGAGGCTGAAGAACCTGGGTTTCAAATGCTGCTTCTGACAATTACAACCAGTGAGACTCTGGGCAATTTGCTCAACCTCTCTGGGGTTTGGTTTCCTCATCCATAAAATGAGAGAGGCTGGACTCAGGTCCCTTCCAGCTTTTGATTCATGCTCTCAGGAGTCAGGTGCTGCAGTGGAAAGAGTGCTGGGCCTGGAGTCAAGATGACCTGAGTTTAAATCCAGCTTCAAAAACTTATTAGCTGTGTGACCCTAAGGAAGTCACACAATCTCTGTCTGCCATGGCTTCCTCAGCTGTAAAATAGGGTCATAACAGCACTTACCTCCCAAGATTATTGCAAGGATCAAATGGGATAATACTTTTAAGCTTCTTAGCAACATGCTTGGCACATAGTAGGCAATTAATAAATGCTTCTTCCCTTCCTTTCCCTAAAATGGGGAAATTGGGGAAAATTTAGTTTTAGGAGGAAGATAATGGGCTTGATTTCTGGACACGTTGAGTTGTAGGTATTGGCAGGAGACCCAAATGGAGATTTCTGGTAGTTAAATGAGTAAGAAGGCATTAGTGAAAAAGTTTCAGTGGAAATGATAAACATTGAGAAGTGGAAGACGGCACCGAAGTGTTCATGATAAAACTATTAATCACACATTTATACGGCATTTTTACAGCTCACAAAGCACTTTCATAGACACTATCATAGCTGATCCTAACAACAGCCCTGCGTGGTAAGTAGCCAGTAGCCAGGAAGCTATAATTATACCTATTATATAATGAAGACAAGGAAATTGGTGTTCAATGGTTTGCCTAAAGTCACAGGGCTAATAAGAATGAACCTAGGTTCTAGAGAAATCTGTCTAATCTGGCTAAGGTCATCAGATGTCCTCCTATGGGAAAGTCATTCCTGGGGTCTGACTTCCTGTCCCTCCTAAAACATCCCTCAGTGACATGTTACACACATACACACACACACACACACACACACACTGAACCTTTCCCTCTTTTTGCTTTCTTTCTGTCCTTGCTCATGGGGAATGGGATATACTTTCTAATCCAGGCTTCTTTTCTTATATTTCTGCTTTGTAGGGCAAATTTGCAGGTTGGGACCATCTTCCTCTTCTGACTGGTTGATCCTCCTCTTTCTGGCCACACCTACTATTCTTAGTTGGATCCCCTACCCCCACACTAACACCAATTTAGCAGTTTTTGTGAACACCTAAAGGGTTTGCCTAAATTCCCTCTCTCATGTGCCCTGCCTAGGTCCATCTGAAATCTGAACACTTTAGAGAAAATTCTGAGGGTGGGACAGAGTTTTAAGTTATATGGACTGGGGGAAAAAGCAGAACAGAAAGAAGGTAATGTGTTTGGGGGTTAACAACAGGATACCTTTGCAGCAAGGAAAGCTGGAGGCTGAGGGAGGAGGGTTGGCCAACCTTGTAATAGCATAATAGTGCTAAGGCTGGAAAGGATCTCAGAGGTCATCTAGCCCAATCCCCTAATTTTACAGATGAGGAAACTGAGGCCCAAAGAATTGAAGTGACTTGCCCAAGATCACACAGCTAGTGGAAGTCTTGCCACAGGACTTTCATGACTCTGGAGGAGAGAGTG
Organism: Trichosurus vulpecula; assembly: GCF_011100635.1. NCBI lineage: Eukaryota > Metazoa > Chordata > Mammalia > Diprotodontia > Phalangeridae > Trichosurus > Trichosurus vulpecula. The sequence goes on from NC_050575.1 coordinate 401,614,552, forward strand.
AGGCTGTTGACTTTGGCAGCTCTGTCTCACATTCAATTCATGTGCAAGTCAAGACATCACCCTCATGGTATTACTGGTCTTCTTTGAGAAGGAAGGATGAACAACAGTAAACATCAAGGACAGGATCTGAGCCCATGAACTCTGACTCTAGAGACAGTACTTTATCCAAGGCATCACGGTGTCCTGTTTGGGTTCCTTAGATTCGAGAGCTGAAACGGAGCTAAAAGGTCACCTAGATTTTAAAAAGGAGGAAACTGAAGCTTGGGGAGTTGATATTACTGACCCAAGTTTACTTAGAACAGTCAGTTCAGTCCTCCTGACTCCCCCAATTTTAAATCCACACCAATCAGGGCCAGTCACAGCACAGATTCTCACATATCAAGCCCTCTTGTAGCTCTATGGTCTTCTTTCTGAGACCAAATGGAAGCCACGTGGATTTCTTTTCTTTGAAAACCTTAGGACAATTAATAGCCATCTCCAAGTTCATCTCTTGTAATTTACTAATTCCAGCCAAATCCTTGTATTTCAGTCTATAAAAAGCAGAACTCTCATCACCCCACTCCTGTACCTTTTTCCCTCCCCATAACCAGGGGCTAAGGGATGGGCCCCCTTCTTCTGGATGATACAAAAAGCCAGGACCTGATCAGAGAGGAAGAAGATAAGATTTCCAGCTGTGCCTGGCACTGCCCCCTCCCTAACTCCACTCCTGAGCTATATTCTCCAGGAATTTGGAATTTTAGAGCTAACCAGGGACATGGGAGAGAGGGCATCATGTTCCAACTTTCTCACACTACAGGTGAAGAAACTCAGACTGAGAGAAGTAAAGAGACTTTGTCCAAGTTCACAGAGCTAGTATGTGACAGAGTAGGGTTTCATAGTAAGAGCTCATATTTCTCTGATAATGCCTTATGACTTACAAAGGGCTTTCCTCCTAATTCTGTGGGCAGGAGCTCAGGTATTACATTCCCATTTTACAGATGAGGAAATTGAGGTTCAGAGAGGGTTCCAGCCTTGCTTGTGGTCGGGTAATACGTTCCTGTTTCAGCTGGTCCTCAAAACAAGATTTTTAGACCATCCACTAAACTGCACTGTGTCTTTTCTAGTGATACCAAGACCGAAGAGTAATGTGTATTCAGCTGGGGGAGGTCAGTCAGAGTCAGATTGTGAAGGGCTTTGCACGTTAGAGTTTGCGTTTAAAGGCTGTCCATTCTCCAGTTTCCAGGAACTATTAACATGGAATACATGTTCATTAATCCCTCAACACTGCCAGCTGATCTCAGTGTAAAGGGAACCTAGAAATCAGAATATGAAGATTGTCAGATCCATAGACTTCCCAATGCCTTCCTTTCCTAACCAGAGAATTCTCTTCCCTTCCTTTCTCAGCAGGGCTCAGGTGCACTCCGCCTTAGACTGCAGAGATGTGTTCCCTCCCCATGGCCCGGTACTTTATGTAAGTTTTTCCAATTTCCTGGCAGGGGCCCTCCTGACAATCCCTCCACCTTCCTTAACCTGCTGAAGAGAAGATACAGGGGGAACAAGAGAGCTCTCTTTATGTATTTGAAGGCTGCCACATGTAGAAGGGATTAGACTCATTCCATCTGGTACAAAACGACAAGAGCTTCAAAAAGGAAAATTCAGGCTTCTGTGTCAGGAAAAATTTCCTAATGAGATCCGCCCCAAGTGTAATGGGCTACTCCCAGGAGCAAGGGTTTCTCCCTTCCTGGAGGGCTGCAGGCATGGGCTTGATGACCATTTGTCCTATATCTCACAGTAGAGCTTCCTTTCCTGGATGCGTTGGATTAGTGGCCATTTAACTCTCGGATTCCGTGATTCCATCATAACAAAAGAAGCCCAAGGTGGAGCTCGGTGATGGCTCATAGGGGAACAAAAGTGTTACACACATAAATAAATGGAATAATAACTCTCCTGAGTCTATGAATGAATCACACAATAAGGCCTCTACCCAAGGTAGAAAATTCTAAAGGGAGAGATTCCGAGTCCTGACATAGGACTTTGACCCAAATTGGGTAGATGAAACTGACTTTGGCATACCTAGGTGTTAGCCAGGGTCCATACCTGCTTAGAGGAACCTCATGGGGAAATGGCTAGAATCTAGCTTTAGCACCTTCAGAATGAATGAGGAGTTCACAGGTCCTTAAGAGGTATGATTCATGCAAAGTGAAACCAGCCCAGTGGCCCAAGGCAATCATGGCATTACTTTGATGTCGCTCACACCCCTGTTTCCTTTCCTCCCCTCCTCCAAAGCCCCATATTTATCTCTAAGCCTATCATTATAACACAATGCTGGCCATGAATGATGATGAAGGAGCCTTGGCCAACTCGAGTGATCTCTTTTCAGCCACAGGAAAACACCTGGCCAAGCAAAGCTGTGACAGCCGTGGTCTTGTCCTATGTGAAAACACCGTATCCCCATGACTAGAAAACTAGGGACCAGGCTAGAAAAAAGCTGAAACTGACTGATGGGGGATGATCAAACCAGTCCCAATTCTTATCACCTCTGCAGTGACAGTGAATTTCTACCCTAGGGTAGTTCTAAATGTGTGCATAGATGGATGAGGAGGGGAGGAATATGGCAGAAAGTTCAGTCCCTGTAAAATGTCTCCATTAAGAGAAGCAGGCTTGGAGGAACAGGGAGGTAATAATCCTCTTCTACTCTGTAGCTTTATAATTGATCATTGTGTTTGGTTCTGGTTACCATATTTTAGAATGAGCATGGAAAGGGTGAAGACCTCCCAGAGGAGAATGACCTGTAGAGTAAAAGGGAAGCTAGGTGGTACAGTGCATAGAAGGTTAGAACTGGATTTGATAAGACTTAATAGCCATGTAACCCCAGGAAAGTCAATTTAACCTGTTTGCCTCAGTTTCCTGATCTGTAAAATAAGGATGATAATAATAGCAACTACCTCCCAGGGCTGCTCTGAGGCTTATTATTTGTAAAGTGCTTTACAATGCTTAAAGCTCTGTACAAATTCCGGCTGTTATTGTTAATAAAGGTCCTTGAGTCCTTGACATGGGAAGATCAATTGAAGGAACTAGGGATATTTAACCTGGAGAAGTGAAGCTATTTTGGTCCTGACTTTAGCAAAAGCTTCCTAACAATTGTTTAGTCAATTGTTTGTGTTTGATTCTTCTTGACAAAGATACTGGAGTGCTTTGCCATTTCCTTCTCAAGCTCACTTTACAGATGAGGAAAGTGAGGCAAACAGGTTAAATGACTTGCCAGGGTCACACAGCTAGTAAGTGTCTGAGGACAGATTTGAACTTAGACCTTCCTGACTCCAAGACCAGTGCTCTCTCCATTACACCATCTAGCTGTCCTCCCAACAATTAGAGATTCAAGTCAAGTCAAAAGTAGAGTGTGCTGCTTCTCAGAGTAGAGGGTTCCCCCTCATTGGAGGTGCTGGAGCAGAGACTGGAGGACCAATTGTTGGGTTGATTATAACGAGGATTCCTTTTCTAGTGTGGGTTGAATTAGATGGATTCCTTCGTCTGTAAAATGAATAGGTTGGACTGGATAGCTGCTGAGGTCCCTCCCAACTCTAGACCTCAACTCCCCATTGTACAGATGGAAAAGCTGAGACACTAGGGAGGTCAAGTGATTTGTCCTTGGTCACATGTTGAGTCAGAACACGAACTCCTGTTTCCCAGTAACATTCATTTTGATATTTTCTTTAGTGTATGGGGAAAAGGAGAGGATGACAGGCTTTAGGGCGGAGTAGTGTGTGTAATTGTGTATTCAGGAGGGTGAGATCTGGGGCCTAATGCTAACCTGAAGATCTTTCAGAATCAAGGATGCCCAACAGAAGCCTTTATACTTGAAGAATGACCAACTCCTAGTGGGAGACCCAAGCTCAGAACTCTGTGGTGCAGGTGAGCAGCAACTAGGCCTTCTAGGTCACCCACCTGGACTTCCCTTTCTTCTCCCCACCCTATTGGTGCCAGAATTGGGCCCCATTGGGCAACATGATCCTTTACCGGTACAATGGAGCAGCTTCAAGGGGCTATAAAGATGTGGATGAAAAATTCCATATTCTTTGGGGCATAAGTCTACTGGGGATAATTTTGTTAATTATTTAATAATTAAATTATTCTAACTCCAGAGGGACAGAGCAACACAGACACAGAGAAATACAAACATTGACAGATAGACAGGCAGAGAAACAGATAGACAGAGACAGAGAAAGACCAACACGGATGCAGACACAAAGACAGATATCAACAGAGACAAAAAGAGGGAGAGAAAAGGAGTGAGAGGGGCATAGGAAGAAAGAGAGAGAAGGGAGGAAGAGAGAAAGACAGACACAAAAGACTGACATAAGCAGTTTTGGATTAAATTAAAAATATCCCCAAGCAATGACATGACTCCATGATAAATAAAACAATTACAGAGATCAGGTGAAATTTTATAGAACTATTGTTTATTTATCCAATAGAATAATCACTTAAAATACCAGGGAATCTTGGAGAATCGTTTCCCTGAAACATTCAGTCCAGCAAAGTGTGGAGATAGGTAATGTCCTTAATTAGATTAAAGTGTTCTAGCTTTAAATCTGGTTACTCACCTGATCTGGGGTAGCTAGGTAGATAGTCAGGAAGACCCATCTTCCTGAATTCAAAGCCAGCTTCAGACATTTACTAGCTATATGACCCCGGGCAAGCCACTTAAGCAGTTTGCCTTAGTTTCCTCATCTGTAAAATGAGCTGGAGAAGGAAATGGCAAACCACTCTAGTATCTTTGCCAAGAAAAGCCCAAATGGAGTCAGTACCACTCCCCTAATCCTTCTTCCTTCCTATGCTTAGTTTCTTCCTAAACTTTGACCCAATTTTTCTCTTAGAAATTGATTAAGCCTTTAATAAGAATGAAGTAAAAAGATTTCCCAGTAGAACATTGATTTGGAATTGATAGTTAAAGACAGACTGATAAGGATGTCTCCTTCCACTTAGAAAAAGGATTTCAGACAAAAGTATTTTCCTAATACTCTTTTGTAAGATATAGCCTAAAGAGAGAATGGTGTGTGAGGAGCTCAGAATACTCCCTCAACTAGCTTTGCAGGACAGTAGCTAATAACCCCAGCAGGGTCCACCTGACCCATCAGGTTGGGCTGAACAAGGACATCTATGTCAAGAACACAAAGCCCAGAAAACAATGCCTCAACCTTTCTACCTTTAGTGGGCCAGGAAAGCAAAGGGTTAACTCTAAGGCTCGGGCTCCCCACCCAGACTTATGAGGCAGATGCCAGCAAATGGCCCTGTGTCTGAGGGAAGGGCCATGTCTGCCTAGATTCTTGCCTTTTTCTTGGTGATTCTTTTAGGGTCCCCTCAATCTCCAAGTTTATTTTTTCTCTTCTCCTAGAGAAGGTCTGCGTGCTTCCCAACAGATCCCTTGATCGAAACAAGTTCCCCATCATTATGGGAATTCAGGATGGAACTCGATGCTTAGCATGTACGGAATCAAGAGAAGGGCCCTTGCTACAGGTGGAGGTGAGAATGCTCTAGGTGCCCTGCCATGAGTCATCTGGTGTTGATATGGAACTCCAGCCTCCCAGTCCCACGTTCTTCTTCTGATGTTATGATACCTCCTTTAGTATATGGAAAAAAGGAGAATGTGACAAGCTTTGGAGTAGAGGGTCAGCATCCCTATTCCTAATCTTCCCATTGCCTATGCTCCAGTGGGGAAGGAAATGCTTGTGCCCTCATCCTCTCCTGCCTGTCTCTCTCACCATCCACACAATAGCAACACCTTCTTTCCTTAAAAACTAGCCCTCTCCCCTTCCCTAAAGAGCCCCTTCTTTATTTCTTTCTCTGAACCCCAACTCTTCTACTCTCCAGTCCAAAGAGACCTCGGAGGCTAATACTCCTCACTCTACCCCCATAACCTCCCTGTGATCAAGTGTCCCTTGTTTCCCATAGGACGTGAACATCGAGGACCTGTATAAAGGTGGGGAGGAGGCCACCCGCTTCACCTTTTTCAGGAGCAGCTCAGGTCCTACCTTCCGGCTAGAGGCAGCCGCCTGGCCAGGTTGGTTCCTTGGGGCTCCTACAGAGCCCCAAGAACCAGTCAGACTTATCAAGGAGAGTGAACCTTCCCCCAGAACGGAGTTCTTTTTTGAACAGAGTCGATAGGGTTGGGGAGACCAATGGCTCGGAAGCCCCAGCCCCATGTCTGGCTTCCAGACCCTGCTCGGTCTCCAGGCAATGCTCCTCTCTGGGCCTTACTCTGTGTCCCTTTGTATAATGGGAATGAGTCAGTCTCCTTCAGGGGTTGTGAGGGGTAGTGGGGGCAGGGTTGCTTATATCAAACAAGAAATCCTTGGAGAGATGAACCCAACATCTCCTCCCATCCATTTGGTTCCATTTCTCTCGGCATAAGTATCCACTGAGATTCAGAGTTTTCCAGACAGATCAAGGTCTTCCAGTTCCAGGAAGAGCAGCCTTGCACCCTAGAATTGTGCCTTTCTTATCCAGTACTACTCAGAGTCTCACGTTCTGTCCATATCAAACACTTTTGCCGATCAGTCAATATACTAATGACCAAGTACTTTTTGAGTGTCTGTGGTTTGTGGGAGAGGAGGATCTCTGCTATGGGTGGGTTGGATTTATGATGATGGTGAAATGTCTAATTGGGTTCAAGTCCTTGCCAGACTCAAGAAGGAATTTGCTAGGAAAAACTGGAGGTAGAGAAATGTAACCCAGGAGAGAGGGCAGGGCCAGAGAGACAGATTCAAGGGTCACTAGCCCAGAGGTGATAGTGAACCTAGGGGAGTAGAGAGGAGTAGAGAGCCAAAGATAGTCTCGGGGAAGGTGCATGAGGTGAGAAGGATAGAGCAGAAGGAGCCTTTGGGGAGGAAGAAGGAAAACCAGTCAGTGATCCCAAATTAGCACGTCCATTTTTCCCAAGGCCAAATAATATTCTGCTCCTCCAATATTCATTAAGAAGATGAGACAGGCAAAGGATAAGAGGATCAGCCCAGGCCATGAAGCCAATCAGTTAGAGAGCTTGGTGAATGATCAAGATGTTCATTTTCAACATTGTTGTTTTGGGTCTACACCTGTGACTTTATATACGTAGGCAACTCGGGACATGAAAACTCCCTTCGCTGGTACTGACCAGCAATTCAATAGAAAGAGAAGCTAGGTGACCTTCTCATGGTCATCCAGCAAGTACATCTCAATTAATAGAATATAAGTCCCTTGAGGGTAAATATTGTTTTATTTTGTTATCCCCAGCACCTAGTAGGCACTTAATAAATGCTTGTAGTTCGATTGATCAGAGGCAGCCCCAAACCCAGCTCTTCTGACTGTCCACCATGCTACACCATCTCTCCAGGTCAAGAATTAATATAATGAAAAAAGTGAAGCCAGAGGACCTGAGATCAAATCTTAACTCTGACTTACTTTCTGCATAAATTTGGGCCCTTCTCTGGGCCTCAGTTTCCTCATCTGGAAAATGATCAGTTAAGCCTTAATGACCTTTAAGAACTCTTCCTCTAGGATCTAAATCCTTTAATTATGGATGTTGATATCATTGCCCTTCTCATTTCCACACAATCAATATGTATGGGGTATCTACTGTGTACCCACCTCTGTGGCAGACAATACTTGGGGCACAAAAGAATTGGGAGGACAGCCCCTGCTTGCTTGAAACTTATGATCTTGTTGGGGAGAACAGGTAGAGACATCAGGACCAACTAGCAAAGAATTCAAGAGTCACACCTAAGTGATTGTGAAGGAAGGTGGTGGGAAGGATGAGTAATTCCCTAAGAATTTAAATAGTCATTAGGATTAGGTTAGAAAGGCTCCATGATGGAGGAAGAAGCACACTGGGATCCAGGTGAGTCAGTCTGCAAGCATTTATTAAGGACACAAGATGTGTCAGGCTCTGTGGTAAGCACGGGGCATACTAAGAAAGGTCAAAGTCTCTCTCTGCCTTCAAGGAGCTCACAATCTAATGCTGAAGGCAATATGCAAACACCTATGTACAACCAGAGGAAGGCAACTGAATTCAGGGGGAATGAGAAAGACTTCCTGCAGAAGAAGAGATTTTAGTTGGAATTTGAAGGAAGCTGGGGAAGTCAAGAGGCAGAGATGAAGAGGGAGGTAGTTTCAAGCAGAATTCCCAGTTAAAGGTTTGATGTCAGCAAAAAGACAAGATGAGCATGGCCTATGTGGCCTATGTCAGGAGCCTACTTTGATGAGAATGGACAAGTGGTATCAGAGCTGTGGCTCTCAAAGTGTGGTCTATGAACCCTTGGGAGTCCCTGAGACATTCAGGGGGTCTCTGAGGTCAGAACTATTTTCATAATAATACTAATATACTTAACTTTCTAAAGCGGCAAATGCTGATAAATCTAACCCACAAAACCAAAAACCAATAATTTTTTCATACTTGAGAGTAGTCATAAGACAAAAAAAAGTTGAGATCTACTGTATTAAAGAATAGTTGAAAAGTTAGGATGGGTTCAGTTGAAGGAAGGAGGAGAGAAGGGAAGGGAAGGGAAGGGAAGGGGAGCCTTGAATGCCAATCTAAGGAATTTGGACTTGATCCTATACTCAACAGGGAACCATTAGAGGATAGAAACCATATATTAAGGTAGGCAGGAGGACCTCAAATGATATTTAGCTTTGGGCCTTTTGAACTGAGGGGGAAATGTGTACTTTTAAATTTTTTCTAAAGGGTAAGAGAACCCTGGATCTCACTTCTGGAAATTGTCTAGGGGCCCAGCATCCTGGGAATTTGGCTGGCCTGCCTTGTGGATGTCCAACTTCAGCTCTGAAGAATGAGATAATGAACAGCCAGGACTAGCTGCTGCTCTCTTAAGGTCACTTCTCTCTCTGACATTCTCAGACTCTGGGATTCTAAATATGAGGCGGGACATTTCTACTCCCCTTCCCTCCTTATCCTGCTCTTTCCCTTCCTTACCCTTGATCTGAAGAATCTGGATTCAGAGAACTGTGCCCCCTCCAACAGTCAAGGCCTACACTGCTGACTTTGGGCTGTAGGTGGGGATAGAGACTATTTTTAATGAGGTTTTGCCTTCTCCCCTTTGGAAGGTGGGGTCCCATGGGAGTGTGCTTGTGTGTGTGTGTGTGTGTGTGTGTGTGTGTGTGTGTGTGTGTGTGTGTAGAATCTCTTCCATTGGCCCATTCAGGGCTGGCTCAGGGGACCCTGTGGGGTCTTCCTTCCAAGACCCTTCTCCCAAAGTACTAGATGCCACCAAGTCAAATCTGAACCAGTAAATTGTCCAGATTTCATCAAGGACCTTATTCTCACACAGGATGAGTAAACTACTCTACCCTCTTCTTAACCACCTTCACCCATCTCTTTTCTGTGGCCATGGGCTGCTAGGCTGTGGGGGATTGGAGCTTTGTGAGAGAGCAAAGCTGTATGACGGAAGGTGCAGTGTTTAAGAGTCAGAGGAACTGTGTTCATTTCCTGACTCTGATGCCTGCTACTTGTGACCTTTAGCAAGTCACCCCATGTCCTTCCGTTTCTTCATCTGTAAAATGAAGGTGCTTGTCTAGATTAGCTCTGAGGACCCTTCCAGGTCTGGGTCTATAATCCTAAGAGTCTCCCAAGCCTAGGAATATGTCAACAGGCTCATTGTTTCCAGCATCTTCTGCCTTCCAACAAGGCAATGCCTAAACCAATCTAGATAGGATGTATGAACCTTTTCTCCCATATTCTCAGAGAGAAATGATACTTCTGGGGGTGAAACCTAGCAAAACCCCAGGATTTCTTCATCTTCTCCACCTCATGCTCAACCCAAATTCCCCTGAACATACTCACCCCATGCTTCCTGGTCATACCCCACCTTTCCTAGGATACTTTCCCCATCCTCCTAGATATGGAATCATCCAATCCTCATCAAGTCACCATCATTATGTATATCCTTGGCCCCTCAGGTATGTTTTCTCTGCCCCCCTTGGGATAGCCATCCCTTTCATCCTACTGGAGGCCACTAGGTGGCTCAGTGGATAGAGCAATGGGCTTGAAGTCAGGAAGATCTGAGCTCAAATCTGGCCTCAGACTGTTACCAGTTGTGTGACTTGGGGCAAGCCACTCAGCCTCTGCTTGGCTTAATCCACTGAAGAAGGAAATGGCAAAGTACTCCAGTATCTTTGCCAAGAAAACCCTATCCAGGGTCATGAAGAGTGGGATGTGACTCAACAATACCCCACTATACTCTTGTGACATCCCTTCACTCTGGGAGAGTTTCATATTCTCTTCCCTGGAACTCTCTTATCCTGTCTTTGGAAGCAGGACTGTCTGTGAAGTGTCAGCTAGAGTTTATTCACCCACTGAAATTCAAAATTTTCCCCATTCTGTGAACACACACATACACATACATGCACATGCACATGCACACACACACACACACACGTATACACACACACACACACACACACACACACACACACACAAATCTGTGAGCCAAAAGTCTTAAGAGTTAAGATGGTGCAGTGGGATGAGGTAAAGGGGAAATACTAGGGATTCCTAGAGGCCATCCAGTCCAATCCCTTCATTTTACGAAAGAGGAAACTGAGACCCAGACAAAATGACTTGTCCAACATCACAAAGTGGGTCAACAGCAGAGTTAGAATTGGTCCGTGGTCACCAGATCTAGAACTCTCTCGACTATGCCGTGTTGCTTCTGGATTTAATTGGGACCATTTAGGAAGCAGTGATAGAAGAGTGAAAAGAGCGCAGAAGACTTGGGTTCAAATCTGTGCTCTGCTACACATTTTCTGTGTGACCTTGGGCAAGTCATTGATCTTCTGAGTCTCTGTTTTTTTAATTTTGAATGTAAAGGAAGTGAACAAACTGACATCCAAGTTCCCTTTGAACTAGAAACCTTGACCCTAACCCTGCTCTAATGTAGACCATGAACAACCCTCTTGGAGTCAGGATTGCTAACCAGCCAACTCATGGGCTCCAGTGGGGGCAAAGGCTCCCTCTGGGCCATAGGTCAAGACTTGACATGAAATAACTCTCATCCAAGGGATCATTGTTAGAGAGCTTGGGTGTATCTTTCTGTGATTCAACTCTTTTCGAATAAATTCAAATCAGCAAACATGAATTAGGTGTTACTGTGTGCCAGGCACCGAGGGTACAAAGACAAAAAGCAAGACAGTTCCAGCCCTCAAGGAGCTTCCATTCTTTTATGGCATGTTCCCAGTCAGGGAAATGCAATATGTATAATACACAACAATCTGAGGACCACTGACAATGGCAGCTAGGTGATTCAATGGATAGAATGCTAGGCCTGGAGTCAGGAGGACCTGAGTTCAAATTCAACTTCAGACACTGACTAGTTGTGTGACCCTTGGGAAGTCACTTAACCTTGTTTGCCTCAGTTTCTCATCTGAAAAATGAGCTGGAAAAGAAAATGGCAAACCACTCCAGTATCTCCCAAGAAAACCTCAAATGGGGTCATGATGAGTTGGCCATGACTGAAACAACAAACAGACAACTGGGGAGATGAGGAAAGGACCCTGGCAGGAGGTTGCTTTTGAACTGAGCCCCGAAGGAAGTGAAGGACTCTGAAGGATTCGAATAAAGAGGGTTAGGCAAGTCTCTTCTCTGCTGACATCAGCTTAAGTCCAGGTGCATTCAGGGGGAATTCTCCCCACTGTTGGCCACCAGTGACCAACGACCCTGTTCAATTTGACCCCTCCACATGAATTAGCTTGTACAAAGGGATGTTTACCTCACAGCTATAGTAAGGACAAAGGTGCAGGTATCTCATGTCAGCCCTTCAGGGGGCTCTCTCTTATGCCGCCTTGGTCTCAGAGGAGAGGGGTCTCAGAGTTAAGGCCATTTCTAAAGAGCATGTAAGTGCAGCATCCCTGCTGGAGGAGTCCTTGGAGTCCCACAGGTTGATCCTTGCTCATCAGGGCATTGACATTGGGCTGGTTACAAAACATAGCATGCACTTCACTCCTGAACCCCCCAGACTCAAATCCTGCCTCTGAGGTTTACTGCCTTGAGGTAGTAAGTGAGACCTTGATAAAGACCTTTCAGGTTCTGAGTTCCTTCATCTGTAAAATGAATGAGAAGGTTGGAGCACATGCCTCTGAGGTCCTTTCCAGTGAAGGCCAATAAAGCTATCACAGGGAGCCAGAAACTAGTAGCAGGCAGCTTCCACAAGATATTGAGACACACACTGGGAAGGAAGGGGATGGAAACCAAAATGGTGGAAGACAGCAATCTATCAGAGGGCAGGGACACCCAGTACAGCCATACTGTGACAGCTAGATGGCTCGGTGAATAGAGCACTGACCTTTAAGTCAGAAAGTTCTGAGGCACTTACTAGTGTGAGACTCTGGCCAAGTCACTTAACTTCTCTCACCCTCAGTTTCCTCATCTGTAAAATGGGATTAATAACAGCCTCTCCTTCCCAGGATTGTTGTGAGAATAAAATAAATTTGTAAAGCACTTTTCAAACCTTAAGTATTATATTATTGCTAGTTATTGTCATTTTACTATAATATCATATATAGCATTGTTTCCCTCCCCCCATTCATTCTACCAGTCTTCCCATGCTTGGGGCAGACATCCCTCCACCTCACTGGTGGGTTCGAGGCCTATTGGTTACTCTCAACCTGGTTCAGCCCATCTGCCAAGGCAGTTTTACTGGAGTGTGGCTGCTGCACATGCTACAGCTTCTTAGAGCCACAAGGGAGAGGTGGGGGACAGCAGGCACTATGGAGCGTCCGCTGCATCCCAGGCCATCGCCAGTCATCCGGACTTTTGTCCTGCCACCGGACTTCGATGCCTCTGGAAAAGAGAGTGGGGCTGATGATTCTGTGCAGCTGTGCCTTGTTTAAAACCAATTCACACACAAATCAGGACATCACCCATGATATCATTGGTCCTCTTCAGAAGTGAAGGCTGAACAAAAACACCAACAGTATCGTTACACTACCTATACCGTTTGTTCCTGTTCAGTCATGTCTGACTCTTTGTGACCCACTGGGGTTTTCTTGGCAAAGATCCTGGAGTGGTTTGCCATTTCCTTCTCTGGTTCATTTTACAGATGAGGATACTGAGGTTAAGAGACTTGCTCAGGGTCACACAGCTAGTAAGTGTCTGAGGCAGGCTTTGAACTCATGAAGATGAGGCTTCCTGACTCCAGGCCCAGTGCTCTAGCCACTGCACCACCTAGATGCCCATGCTACACTATGCTATACTATATTATTATAGTGCACCAGACAGTAGCCCAGCTGCCTGTGACCAAATTGGGGAGGAATAGTGGCACAATTACCATAAGCATGGAGAAATGCCTCTTGTTCTCTCAAAAATAACTATTTAGGTTAAATTATTGATCTCCCCAGTTCCATGTCATTCTGAGATAAGAACTTGACCTTCCTGCTGGCCTCTACTCCCCTCCCAGTTCTATTTCATCAGTAGCTGGAATGTTGACCTTTTCCCCCAATTACATGTGTGTCTGTTCTATTTGTGTTTGGCTGTAGACAAACGTCATCATGTTGTGATTGTGGATCTGCTTTGGTTAAAGAATGACCTTGATAGTATTGAGGAAGAAACAGGAACAAAGTGGGGAAGAGAAAGGATAAATTTGGCCCCAATATGACTGGGGGAACGGACAGAGGATGGCTACTGAGGGAGTTAAGAATGATCAACTCCAGGTTGAATTCAAAATAGGAGGAGATGGCTCATGGGAGTCAACCTTGGACAAACACTTATATAAAGAGACCACCAATTTGGTATCCATCCCCTCTCTTCCCAGTGTGTATCTTCATATCTTCAGGAAGCTGCTTACCACTGGATTGAGGCTTCTTGAGATAGCTCTATTTGCCTTCATTAGAAGGGTATCTGTTCCAACCCTCTCATTCATTTTACATATGAGGAAACCAAGGCCCAGAGAGGTCAAGTGTCTTTTTCAAGATCTCACTTACTACCTCAAAGTAGCAAACCTCAGAGGCAGGATTTGATTCTGGGAATTCAGGAATCAAAGAGTGAAGCCCATGCTGTGGGCTTGTGTAGACCATGAGGAAGCGATGCAGCCAGAAGGGAGAATGTAGGGTCTATGGTCTATGCCTGGGGATTTCTACTATACCTAGAGCTCAGCCAGAAAAGAGGTGTTTTCCTCATTGACAAGGAGTTAAGATAGATAATGCCAAGCTGATCTAGACTGAAATCAGAGTAGAACCCAGGAGGGAAGTCAGGCTTTTGTGCTAAGTTGTACAAGGCTTGCCTTTGGATCTAGGCTGCGGATCTATCGTTGGCTTACCAAAATGGAGCACCCTCTTTACTAGACTTTCTCACAGTGACTGTAGATAATGTGGTCACACAAGATGATCTCATTCAGGCCTGTGTCATTGATGGAGGGGAAAAACTCATCTTGTTTCTTGGAAATAATAAAGCAAGATGGCCCTGGTAGTGACTGGAACTCCTTCTTCATATGTCCTTGAATGTATTTCTGTAAAGCTTGTCTTCCTTAATGAGTAAATTAATTAGTCACAATAACTGAAATTTACATAGTTCCTGAATGTTTGCAGAATGCATCACCTAAATTGAGAGGCATCATAAGATAGTGGAAGACTTGGGTTCAAATCCTATCTCAGAAACTTAGTAGTGTGACTCAGACTTGAACTTCTATGGACCTCTGTCTCCTATCTGTAAAGGGAGGAGGTTGGACTCCTTGGCTTCTAAGGCCCCTTTCAGATCTAATTCTATGATCCTCTGATTTCATCTGAGATCTCACTTAAGACCAAACCGATCCCATGAGAGCATCGCTGCAGGTACTACTATGCCCAGTTTCCAGGTGAAGAGACTGAGGCTGAGAAAATTAAGTGGCTCTCATGATCATGAGAGAAAATATATTCACACCCAGGTTTTCCTGAAGACCAGTCCAACACTCTATGCCACATCATGGGGTAAACATAACTGTAAATTCACTTGTGACTCAGGACCTCCAAGAAGTCCTGGTCCTGAATGAGAATCCCTGTAAGGCATCACTGAAAGAAAAGCTGTGGCAGCCTCCTGGGCCTGTGAAGGGTTCTCTCCCTCTGAGGTTCCTTTTATCTCTGAAATTCTGTGATCTAGGGAGTTGTTTCTTAGGGATCCTGGGAGATCCTGGGCTCCACTGGAAATGGATTATTCTGTTTGGACTCAAGGACCCTAAACACCATCTTGGCTATAGTCCCATCTCTATGCCCAAGAGCCATGAGGAAGTCCATTTCATTGTCTACAAAGTGGAGATAACAAACCTGAAAGGATCAGTGAGAGAGTATGTGTGAAGCACTCTGCAAGCCTTAGAAAGGGGAAGAAGGGAGCAAGCATTTACTAAGCACCTGGGCCAGGCACTCGCCTGGGTTTGGGCACTGTGTTAAGCGCTTTACAAATATTATCTCATCGGGGCAGTGAGTAGAGCACCAGCCCTGGAGTCAAGAGGACTTGAGTTCAAATTTGGCCTCAGTCACTTGACACACTTACTAGCTGTGTGACCTTGGGCAAGTCACTTAACCCCAATTGCCCTGCCTTTCCCCCATGAAAAAAAAACAAATATTATCTCATCTGAATTCCTATGAGGCTTGGCGCTGTTATGACACCCCTTTTACAACTGTAAACTAAGGCTGATAGAGGATAAAGTGACATGCCCAGGGTCACATAGCTAATAAGTGTCTGAGACAAGATTTGAACCAGTTCTTCCTGGCTCCAGCCCCAGCACTCTGCCATGCCATCAAGTGCCTTTAAAATAAATTTGATCCCACTTAAATGGTTGTTATGGTTGTTCTCATCACTGTTATCGTCTGCCCTCTTACCATGGTGACATGAATAGGATTATCACTGTGGCAAAGCCCTTGTAATTGCCTCTATGACTGTCAGACCCATAAGTGTAATAAGAGAAGAAGGACCTAGGTTTGAGGGACCAATTGCTATGTGAGGAGCCCTCAAAAACATCCCCAAGTGGAAAGGACAGAGTCTTAGACAGGGAAGAGGTCAGTGATAGCTGATTTGAGGAAGACCTTATCATTACGAAATCCCCTCATTGCGTGACTGGCCTCCAGCCACTGGGGAGATATGAAAAAGAGGGAAAGAACATATTGTACCCAGAAGGAAGAGAAACAGCTACATAGGTGGCTCACCTTCCCAAGGATCAGCGTGCCAAGAGACATGCAGAAAGAATCCCACATTGGGGAAAGCTCCCAAAAAAACCCCACTAGCAGCCACATTTTCCCCACAGGAACTTCCTGGGTCTGGGTAGTTCTCCAAAAGCCTCCAAATCTGCCACACCACTACAAAGTAGCAGCCAGCTTATTGTCAGTAGCAAATCCTGCTCTTCCTCCTCCTTAAATCCTTTCCTATGTACCACGTACTCTACCTAAAGCAGCAGCACTACCCAGCTCAGCCACAAGGGGCTCTGCTCCATCTCTTGCCATGATGCTGAACCTGCTTCCTGCTTCCCCTTTTGCTACTTCTGGCCAGGGTGCTGATGACCAGGATGTTGCTGAGCAAGCCCTTGTGGCCCTTACTCCTTCCATTGGCTCTGTCGATGATGCCCAAGAGAGGCATGCTACAGCACATGTTTGAGCATGACTTGCCCTTGCTATGACTTCCTTTAAGAAATAGCTTCTATGTCCACCAATTAGGGGTTGGTTAAACAAATTGTGGCACATGAAAGTAATGGAATATTACTGTATTGTATGAAGTCAGAATGAGGTAAATAGTGAGTTTCCCCTTTGTCGTACAGGAGATTGGAGTCTGATTCTGATTCCCCAATGGGGACCCAGGGCAGTTAGGTGATGTCCTGAATAGAGCGACAGCCCTGGAGTCAGGAAGACCTGGGTTAAAATCTGTCCTCAGACACCTACTATGTGACTCTGGGTAAGTGACTTAACCCTGTTTGCCTTAGTTTACTCATCTGTAAAATGAGCTGGAGAAGGAAAGGCAACACACTCCAAGATCTTTGCCAAGAAAACCCCAAATGGGGTCATGAAGAATCAGAAAAGACTGAAACAACTAAAAAGCAGCAAAAAAAGAATTCAGAGAAGCATGTGAGGACTTTTATGAAGGGAAAAGTATCATGGAATAGTAGATAGAAGGCTGCATGAGAAGTCCTCTCTTGTTCCAGACACTTACTAGCTATGTGACCCTCCCAGGCCCTGTTCTAAGCACTAGAAAAATGAAGAAAGGTAAAAAATAGTCTCTGAGCTCAAAGAGCTCATAGTCTAATGGGGATTACAACCTACAGACAACTATGTACAAACAAGATATTTCAGTCATCGTTGTCCAGTCATTTTCATTTATGTCTGACTATGACCCCTTTTGGAGTTTTCTTGGCAAAGACATTGGCATGGTTTGCATTTCTTTCTCCAGCTCATTTAACAGATGAGGAAACTGAGGCAAATAGGGTTAAGTGACTTGACCTGGTTCACACAGCTATTAAGTATCTGAGGCCAGATTTGAACTCAGATCTTCCTGCTTCCTGCCCCAGCACTCTATCCAGCATACCACCTACCTGCCCAAAACAAGGTGGAGGCAGGATAAATTGGAGATAAGCAACAGAGGGAAGGCACTAGTATTAAGGAAGACTGGAAAAGCTTTATGGAAGGTTGGATTTCAAGTGGGACTTGAAGGAAGCTGGGAGGTAGAGATGAGGAGGGAGAAAATTCCAGGCTTGAGGGACAGCAGGTAAAAATGCCTAGGGTCAGGATATGGAGTGCCTTCCATGATGAACAGCAGGGAGTGTCACTCCTTGCCAGAGTCACTGGATCATATATATAGTATATGAGGGTGAGCAAGGGTTAAGAAGATTAGAAAGGCAGGAGACAGTTAGCTTCTGTAGAGCTTTGAGCAACAAATGCAGGATTTTGTGTTTGATTCTGTAGGTCATTGGAAGCCACCAGACTTTGTTGAATAGTGGGTTACATGATCAGACTTACACACTAGAAAGGTCAATATGATAGTTGAGTGCAGAATGGACTCAAGTGGTGAGAGGCTTGAGGCGGGTAGCAAACTACTTCAACCATCCAGGGGTGAAGTGATGGGAGCTCTCGCTAGGGCGGTGACTGTGTCAGAGGAGAGAAGATATGAGAGATGTTACAAAAGTAAAACCAATAGGAATTGATAATAGATTGGTTATGGGGGAGAAGGGAAAGGGAGAGTGAGGTATTCAGGATGACACTTTAGTTGCATGCCTGGATGACTGAGAAGTTGGGGGTATATTGGGCAGTAATAAAGAAGTTCAGAAGAGCCATAGGTTTTGGGGAGGGAAATAATGGGTACATTTTTGGATATGTTGAGTTTAAGATGTCTATGGGGAATTGGACATACAAGACTAGAGTTCAACGGAGAAGTAGGGCTAGATGAGTAGATTTGGGTGATGTAGTATTTAGAGCACCAGGCTTGGAGTCAGTAAGAGCTAAGTTCAAATCCAGCCTTAGACACTTTGTAGCTGTGTGACCCTGGGCAAGTCACTTAACCCTGTTTGCCTCAGTTTCCTCAACTGTCCAATGAGCTGGAGAAGGAAATTGCAAACTACTCCAGAGTCTTTGCCAAAAAAACCCCAAATGGGGTCACAAAAATTTAAACACTCCTGAAATGACCCAAAGACAACAGAGTAGATTTGAGAGTCATTAGAAGAGAGATAATAATTGAATCCATGGAAACTGATAAGATCATCAAACAAAATAGTTTAAAGGGAGAAGAAAAGAGGCCCAGAACAAAGACCCAGAAGACACCTACCATTATTTGTCCTTGTTTGTCCTTTGTTCTCAAAGAGGACCAAGAAATCAAGAAGGTGATATCATGACTTGTAAATGAATTTGTATTTAAGTGAGGAAGGGCTGTGCAAATTTAGCAGCCTCATCCTCTCTCTTCCAGATTCACCTGGGTCCAATAGATCAGGACAATACAGATCAGGATGGCTGGAGATAGCCCAGGACCAACTATTAATAGACATTAGCTGGATAAAGATTCAACAAAGGAGACTGAGGAAGGAGTGGTCTGATAAGTAGGAGGAGAATGAGGATAAAGAAAAGTCACACTTAGAGAGGAAAATATGAAAGAGGAAAGGGTGATTGAGGGTGACAAGAATTACAGAGAGGGCAAGATAGATGACTGCATTGAGAAAAGACCTTTAGATTGGGAAATTAAGAGATCATTGGTAACTCTGGAGAGGATAGCTTTGGTTGAACCATGATTTGGAAGCCAGACTGTAGAAAGTTGAGAGAGTGAGAGGAAAGAAAGTGGAGGTGCCTATCACAGACAGCCTTCTCAAAGTTACTTTTCCTCTCAGTTTCCACCATTATAAAACGAAAGCATTGAACTTGAGGCATCTAAAGTCCCCTCCATCTCTAAATCTATGATATATGTGAACTATCTACACACACACACACATATATATACACACATATACATGTATGTATATATACATACACATATGTACATATGTGTGTGTATATAGCCACACAAATATGTACATATATGCATGTGCATATGTGTGTGTGTGTGCTGTATGATAAAGTAAACTAAATCAGGAAAACAATATACACAATGACCACAACAGTGCAAATGGAAGGAACAACTGTAACAGTAGCCAACAGTCTTGGTTATCCTCATAACAAGCTTGGTCCCCAAGAGAAGTTGCCAGAATGCATCTCTTCATTGTAGAGATGAGTGGAGAGCAATGAGTGAAGGGAGGATGATGACTGTGGCTATCAGAATTTTTATATGCTCAGAATTTTGACTCTACATGAGAAATGAGGAAATGTACCTCTATCCCCTGTGGAACATTTTATACCATTTTATATCATTTTTGTAATTTCAATCAAGGGCCAGGGCCTGAATTAATGATCAGCTGGAAGAAGAGCCTGGACCTGGGCTTCTTTGTTCTCTAAAGTTTGCTCAGAGAATATCTTTTCTCTGTCAAAAAGGCCAGATCCTGCTGACCTAAGAACATTCTTTTCCCGTTAACCATTAAAGGATGAGACCCTAATTCCGAGAGACTACCTTGCTCAATATTTTACGAGCACATACTATGTTATGGAATGTTAATGAAACACAGAAACGCTGGGTTGTAGTTTCAACTGACCCTTGTCAACACTCTTATCTTATTGTATTTACAAATCTATTCCACTGAGGAAAATCCTCTTCTTGTATCATGGTTAAACATACATGGGGATCATAAAAGTGAGGTAACACAAGCTTGCTGAGTCTGCCAAAAATAATGTATATAAGTTTTCTCATTCCTTGTTCAGGCAGTCAGATTCAGGTCTGACTCTGTGCATGGATGTATCCACTAAGTTTAAAGGGAATGAATATATAAATAAGCAATATGAACTTTTTCTATCACCTAGCTTGTTTGCCTCCTTTAACTAAACTTTCAGATTAACATCCCTCAAAAAAGAAGTGATGGGCTATAGATGTAGAAAAAAGGAGGGAAGGGAGAAAGAAAAGAAGGGAGGAAGGAAAGAAGGAAGAAGGGAAGGAAAGAAGGAGGGAAGGAAGGAGGGAAGGAAAGAGGGAGAGAAGGAAGGAAGGCAGGAAGGAGGGAAGGCAGGAAGGAGGGAAGGAAGGAAGGCAGGAAGGAGGGAAGGAAGGAAGGAAGGAAGGAAGGAAAGAAGAAAGGGAAGAAGAAAGGAAAGAAGGAAGGAGGGAAGGAAGGAAGGAAGGAGGGAAGTAGTGTTTAAAAAAAAGCCATCTCTAGCACCCAGGGTCCCCCTCTCCCATCTGTCTCCCAAACACTACTCTTGGCTCTAGGTAATTTGTAGGTCAATATACTCTCCAAAAAAAATCTCATGAATCCCCACCAATGTGTTTAATTTTACTAATCAGAAGGATATATATGTCAATGAAAAGGCATTTAGAGAAATTACATAGTAATTAAAGTAACATAAACTTTAAGCTCACTCTCCACGAATTTCACCATTAAACTTTAAACTCACTCTCTCCACTCAATGGGAAGAATTGATATGCACAGGGATCACTCATGAGGTTATAAATACAGACATACATGTTACATGTGTGTGTGTTTGTCCAGTTAGTAAGCCCTTTCCTGGTAAGGGAAGGCTACAGCTTGACCAGCCAGGCAATAGCTCAGAAGCTTATCTCATCAGCCAGGCTTCCTCCATAGGATAATACATGTCCAGACTAAGCTCACCTCTTCTCTTTTAAATCTTGTCTTTCTCTACCTTCTTTCCTGATTCCTTCAATTCATTTTTCATGAGACTTGTGGCCAGAGACCTGCTTAACTTCTCATTTTTTTATTTCTTATTATACTGCCAAGCTAAGGTAAGTATATCCAGGATCCTACTTCCTTAAATAGAAAAATAAAAATGGTACTGAGGAAACTGATTTCACACACACCCACACACACACCCACAACCACCCACCCACACACACACCATCGGATTCCTCTGATCTATAAAAAAGACAGATCTGGGCTAGTGAAGACTGAAATGGCTAATGACCTTTGTCCCACTTTAACCCAGAAAATTATAGTCTGATCTCTTCCTGATCTATCTATACATCTTTAAAAAGTAGTTAATTTTTTTTCCAAAAAAGGGCCCCCTCCCCAATTCTGACTTTCTGAGGTCACTCAAAACTAGCCCATCATTCCAGTAGTATTGGTCATACCTACTACCTATGTGTGTTACTCCATTCATCCCTACTAGAAGAAAGCTGAGCCCTAGGGCAATAATGGGAGAGGTAGGATATACAACTCCTTGCTTTGTCCTTTTGCCACAGGTCAGTATTACTATCAGTGTATGAGTAGTGGAATTGATTAAGTCTATGGCTCTTGTTCCTTGAAATCTCTAAATAGTGGGACAGCTAGGTGGTACAGTGAATAGAACACTGGCCCTGGAGTCAGGAGGACCCCAATTCAAATGTGGCCTTAAACTCTTGACACTTACTACCTGTGTGACCTTGGGCAAGTCACTTAACCCCATTTGCCTCACCTCCCCCCTCAAAAAAGAAAAAAAGAAATCTCTAAATAGACTATAATGACAAAGGTTACTTATGGCTCTTCTGCAGAAAAGCAAAAAAAAAATCACTACTTTCAATACAAAAGCTGCTATAGTGAAAAGAGAATCAGGAAAACAGGAAGTCATAATCCAAAGCCAATGTCCCCACAATGGAAGCATGTGCAAACAGCATGCATGAGCTTTTCAATCCTACGTGGTCTTTGTTAGTCACTTTTCACATAAAGAGGTCATGGAAAAATTAGCCTTGCTTGTGGATCACTGTTCATCAGTCTTTACTTCCCTATGCAACTAGTGATAGAAAGTGGGGGTGGTAGTGAAGAGGAAATACGTGAAGACTTAGACCTGGGGATTCCCACACACACTACTTTGTCCATCAGGAAGCTGTGTTCACATCATGCCGTGGTTGGTCATAGCTTTTATTCTTGGTTGGTTAGCTCAGTTGGTTGGAGTATGCTATTAATGGGCCCAAGGTTGAGGGTTTATGATTCAACAGCAGCCTCATCATTCTCCAGGCTTTGACCAGATTAAGGTAACAGTGATGCTAACAGAAGGAAGAAGTGTTTGATACTCTAATTAATCAAAGGAGCTCTAATATACACCTTTGACCAGGTAGAAAAGAGAATCCTTAAAAGGGAGTGGTTAAAGAGAGATTGATGGTTTTAATTCTCTTGGATATGCTGAGATTTTTAAACTCAAATTTCAAATATTTAAACCTAAACTCTGAAATCTTGCTCAATCTTCATCGGAATTTTGCCAGTTATTTGAGAATATTATAAATTGTGACTCCAAAATTGTTTATATTAAAGAGATTTTTCAGAACCATGGGTTAATTCTGCCCATTATT
This sequence comes from Trichosurus vulpecula, assembly GCF_011100635.1. Lineage (NCBI taxonomy): Eukaryota > Metazoa > Chordata > Mammalia > Diprotodontia > Phalangeridae > Trichosurus > Trichosurus vulpecula. The sequence continues at coordinate 401,637,368 of NC_050575.1, forward strand.
AGTTGAATCTAAATTAATAAAAATTGTTTTTGGCATGCTTATGTCTAAAATGCAGAGTACAACATTTTCTTCTACAAGGCATAGGCTTTCAGAAGTGAGCAATGTGTGGGGGACTGGCTTTCCTGAGAAGGGGCCAACCAGCCCAGGTCAGAAACAGAATAGGTCAAAAGCTTCCATGCCAACCAATAGTGGGATTGAGCTGGTGAACTTTCAACCTAGGTAAAATACAGAAACTAGGTCTTTAAATCATAGTAATAAAAAATAATTTTTTTAAAAAAAGGTGGGTTCAAGCTTGTTTCTCAGAGGCAGCTGGTTAAGGCCTTTTCTAGTAATTCACGTGCAACCGTGAATCATTTGTGCCAGTAATAATGGATCTCAACTGTTCTGTTCTCTGTTATATTAAGACCCCACAAGCTTTCAGTTTCTTGTTTGATCTTACTTCTGTTTTGCTTTTATTTGACTTCTTATGACCGTATAGACCAGACATTTTCCACATCCTTCTTCTTCAAGGATTTCTCTATCAGCTTTAGTTTCTTTACTTCTTAAGCCTCTGTAGTGAATTTTCCTAAGATCAATATTGAATGGTTTATTGCATTCCTTATTCCGCTCTTTCACTTTTTTACTTTAAATTTTGTTATATTATTCTTAACTTTAACACCAAGAAAGAGTATTTAGAATTAGCTGAATCTAAATTAATAAAAATTGTTTTGTTGCATTGCATTGTAGAACACAAAAGAGTATTGAATATGAAACCATGAATCTCCGTTTCATATCTTTTGCTTTTTTAAAAGTATATAATGAGTTCCAAATGTTACTTTACAAACTTTCTTACTCACCTTTCTTTCCTTCTGAACTTCCTTCTTTTTTCCGTAAACTCAAAAAAAGTTTTCAGTGTCCCACTTCTTTTTACTTCATTATTGCTAATCTTTCTCTTCCACTTAAGTCTCTTCCAATTAAAAACCAAGAGAAAGAAAAGAAAATCCTTGTAATAAATAAGCATAGTCGAGCAAAATTAATTCTTGCAGCGGCCATGCCAAAAAATGAATCTCTCTTTGTGCACATTGAATCCATCCCATCTGTCAGAACATAGTTAACCCATTTCATCATAGATCTTTTGGGAGTACATTTGATCATTGTTTTAACTACAGTTCTTAAGTTCTTCCCTATCTCTATTTGTTTCCCTGTTAAGTTCTATGTATTCTACACCAAACTCTGTGTGTGTGTGTGTGTGTGTGTGTGTGTGTGTGTGTGTGTGTGTGTTAAACCTTCCTTTGTCCATTTCAGATAAGAGTGAGGTTCATCCTTCCTCTCATCAGAATTGGCTCAAAGAGGGAATAACTTACACACTCAATAGATAGAAATCTACCTTACTCTAAAGGAAAGTAGAAGGGGAAGGGAATAAGAGAAGGGGGGTGATGAAAGAGAGGACAGATTGGGGGAGGGGGTAGTCAGAAGCAAAATGTTTTTGAGGAAGGACAGGGTGAAAGGAGAGAGAGAGAATAGAATAAATGGGGCAGGGAATAGGATGGAGGGAAATACAGTTAGCAATAGTAACTGTGAAAAAAATTTTGAAGCAAGTTTTTCTGACATAGGCTTTATTTCTAAAACATATAGAGAACTGAGTCAAATTTATGAAAATAAGAGCCACTTCCCAATTCATATATGATCAGAAGATATAATTAGCTTTCAGATGAAGTTATCAGAGCTATCCATAGCCATATAAAAAATTCTAACTCACTATTGATTGGACAAATGCAAATTAAAACAATTCTACCTCATACCTATTAGACTGCCTAATATGAGAAATGAGAAAAATGAGACATCAATGCATTGTTGGTGGAGTTGTGAACTGATTCAAACATTCTATAGAGCAATTTGGAAATATGCCCAAAGGACTATAAAACCAGGCATACCTTTTATCCTAACAATATCACTACTAGGTCTATATCCCAAAAGATATAAAAAATAAAAAGGAAAAGGATCTATATGTACAAAAACATTTATAGCAGCTCTTTTCTGGGGGTAAAGAATTAGAAATCGAGGGAATGCCCATCAGATGGGGAATGGCTGAACAGGTTGTGGTATGTGATCATGGTAGAATACTATTGTACCATAAGAAATGATGAGCCAAGTACTCTCAGAAAAACCTGGGAAGACTTGCATGGACTGATGCAAAGTGAAATGTGCCACGTACAAAGTAACAACAATATTGTAGCTATTCTCAGCAATACAACAATCCAAGACAACTCGGAAGAATTCTGTCCATCCCCAGAGAAAGAACTGATAGTATCTGAATACAGATTGAAGCATACTTTTTTAAACTATTTTTTCTTGAGTTTTTTGTCTATGTTTTCTTTCATAATATGACTATTATGCATACGTTTTGCATGACTACACATCTATAACCTATATCAAATTTGCCTTCTCAATAAGGGTGAGGTGGGGAGGGAAGAAGGGAGAAAATTTGAAACTCAAAATTTTAAAAACAAATGTTAAAAATTGCTTTTACATGTAACTGGGGAAAAATAAAATACTAAATAAATACAAAAAAGAGTGAGGTTCATCTGATGCTCACTCCACACCCAGCCCTTCTTCCATGTTTGTATACTCTTCTCACACACCACAAGTGTAAAATATAGCAAGTTCCAACCCCTCTTTCTTATCTATCCTCATATATTTCTCCTTTTACTCAACCTTCTCTTCTCCCCACTTCAAAACTCTACAACAGAAGAAATCTACTCTCTGATCCTCTCTTGTTGTGTTTTTTTTTTACTTCTTTAACTCCTTCAATACACTATGAAGGGACTGAGATTATGAAGACCTTATTCCCCTATCAAAATGTTAGCCCTACATCATCATACAGTCCCTTCCAGGGGCTCAAATCAAGTTACCTTTCTAGGTTTCTCTGAATGTGTATGTTTGTATTTCAGAATTCCTTTTCAATTCTGGTCTTTTACATCAGAAATATTCTATCAAAGATTCATTTTTTTTTCTTTGTAGGCTCATAGTATGCTTTGAAGGATGAGCTATTCTTGGTAGTAAGCCCTTGTTTTTTGCCTTTTTGGAATATTGTATTTCTAGGTCTCTTTTCATTTTATTTTTTAATATTTAATTTATTTATTTTCAGTTTTCAACATTCATTTCCATAAGTTTTAAATTTTCTCCCCCTGCCTCCTCCCTCTCTCCCCAAGACAGCCTGCAATCCTATATGTGCTCTACACGTACATTCCTATTAAACACATTTTCACATTAGTCATTTTGCATGGAAGAATCATAACAAATGGGAGAAACCATGAGAAACAAAACAAAACACTGCATTCCGGCTCCATAGTTTTCTCTGGATGTGGATGGCAGTTTCCATTATGAATCCTTTGGAAAATTTTTAGGTTCTTGAATTGCTGAGAAGAGCTAAGTCTATCAGAATCAGTCCTTGCACAGTGTGGCCATTACCGTGTACGATATTCTGGTTCTGCTCACTTCACTCAGCATCAGTTCATATAAGTCTTTCCAGGTTTTCCTGAAGTCTGCCTGCTCATCATTTCTTATAGCACAATAGTATTCCATTACATTCATATACTACAACTTCTTTAGCCATTCCCCAATCGATGGGCTTCCCCTCGATTGCCAGTTCTTGGCCACCACCAAAAGAGCTGCTATAAATATTTTTGTACGTGTGGGTCCTTTTCCCTTTTTTATCTCTTTGGGATATGGACCTAGAAGTAATATTGCTGGGTCAAAGTGTATACACATTTTTATAGCCTTTTGGCCATAGTTCCAAATTGCTCTCCAAAATGGTTGGATATGCTCACAGCTCCACCGACAATGAATATGTAATACACATACAATATATATAATAACTATTCATGTTGTCCTTGCGGAAAATTTATTTTTTTCTTTTGATTTGCTGCTTACTCTTTCTTTCATGAAACCTCTCAATCTGCAATAATTTTTTGAACTGTGCGGTGCTTTCTTTGACTTACTCATTTTGCCAGGTTTAGTTTTTGAACTGAGATTTTGTACTAAGGTAAGGTACCACCTCCCCACCCCACCCCAACACTTGCTGCTCTTTTTGTTGGAGTGGTGAGTTCTGTGTGTTCTACTCTCAGGTCCCTTGGGTCTCCTGCACTAAAATTGAACTCTGGCATTAGGCCTCCCTGGGTCTTTGAGGTTCAGAGTTCTGAATCTCCAGGGCTGTCTGTGGCATCTCAGGACAGGTTTGAGTAGGGACAATCAGAAGTCCTATGATGCCTCATCTCTTAGACTTCTTAGATTTCTTAGATTCATATGAGCAATTTAGTCACACTGGATGGTATCATATCCCAAACAGCAGTATCAACAGGACTCCATTGGCTAACATTTCAGTGTTTCCACTAGTCTTTTACAGCTACCATAGCAGTCCCAGTAAATATAGAATCCCCACTCTACATCGCTGTGGCTGGGATTCCCTTTTCCAGCATTTCCCCTTTCTCCCACTTTCACATCCCCAACATGGAGAATATGTTCAACTTTAAATTGGTCATTATCATCATCATCATCATCATTGCCACCAGACACTTGGAGCCTTCATCATATTATGCCATTTGACTTGCCCCTAAATTTATATCCATGGATTACAGAGACATCAATTTTTTGGAGTTGAAAATATGTTCACTTATAAAAAGAAACATTTGGAACTGTTTCCTGGCACACCTTCCTGATTGTTACAGTTAGGTTATCTTGCCTACCACTATTCCCATTCTAGCTCCTGGCTGACCATCACACAAATAGGTTTCAGTGCTTCTGAAGAGGGCTGAGGAAGAGACAGTGCCAACATACTCCAGCAACTGAAAAGCACCACATTGTTCATGCATCTGCGACAGGCTTAGAGAACAGAATCTTTGTGCTACTGTATGAAGGACAGCACCTCAAAGCTGGCAAAGCTAACTAGGGTTGAGGGCTGGGAGAGAGGATGGGGAAGCCTGGGAGCAGGACTCCATCCCTAGTTACCACACTGAGCAATCATGGGAGAGAAGACTGTAGACTTCTCCAGATTGCTTCAGCCAATCAACGCTCTTGAAAAACAACAGTTGCAGGTTGAGATAAGCAAAGAGGAAGTGGTATACATACTCATCGACATCCAGACCTCTTGAAGGAGGCAGTTTAAGAGAAGCAAAACCCAACTTCCACATACAAATGCATGTGCCTCAGTTCTGACAAAACCTGGTAGATTCGGTTTGCCCACATTAGTCATTCAATCCGCGGGAAAATGACCTTCATCTGTGAATGTAAAAGGAAGTTCAGTTTCATAGCAAGTCCAATAAATTGATTCATTTCAAATGAAAGTGCCTACTATGTGTAAGGCAGTGTACTTGGCTCTGAAGATACAAGATGAAAGCAAAAAAAAATCCCTCTCTTCAAGAAACTTACATTCTAAATCAGTTGGGTCAAACTCAAATAGAAACAGGTGCCACTAAACTGTACATAAGGATCTCTGTGAGCCACATATTGACTTAGCTTTAAAATGTAATATTATCTATTTTTGATTGTATTTTCATTTATTTTGTTAAATATTTCCCATTTACATTTGATGTTGTATTGTTAAATATTTCCCAATTATAATTTAATATATAATATAATCCCAATATGATATTTCCCAGTTACTCTGGTTCAAGCTGCACTCAGGAGTGTAGTAGGCAGCATGCAGCCTACAATTTGAGGGTTTGACACCACTATTATTTAATTAAATATAATTAATTAAATATTTAATTTAAATAAAATTTAAGTAAATGTAATGTATATACAAAAAAAATAGCTAGGTAGTATAGTGTACATACAAGGAATATACAAGAGTATATATGAATGGAGAGTCACCTTGTATTAGTGGACAGAGAGCTGAACTTGGGAGTCAGGAAGACACAGGTTCAAATCTTGCCTTTTACACATATTGACTGTGGGACCCTGGGCCAATCACTAAAGCTCTCAGTTCTCTAGGGAACCCTCAAAGACATTGCAAAGCAGATGCTGATCTGCATTGGTAAATGGAGGTTTTGTACCTGGAGACCAATAATATCATGGTCAAGGCTGAAAAATAACAATAATGATATAAAGTAATTTCAAGACAGACAGGGGCAAACTACTGAGGGCATCAGGAAAGGATGCATGTAGGAGGTGGCACCTCAGCATCGTCTTGAAGGAAGCAAAGGATTCCAGGAGGCCAAGATAAGGAAGAAATATAATTCAAATATGGCAGACCATGTGCAAAGACATGGAGAATGGAGATGGAATTCAGTGCCCAGAGAGATGGGAGAGATATAAAAAAATATTGGTTCAAGAACTGTTTAGCTAAATCCATGGGCGAGAGATTAATAAGAGGTTGTTAAGGGAAGTTACATGTGCTTCTTTGAAAGTCACTTATATATTCGTTTGTCATTTACTGTGGACCCACTATGTGTTTGGCATTATGCTAGATGTTGTAGGGGCATACAAAAAGGATTAAGGCAGCTAGGTGATCTAGTGGAGAGAATACTGGGCCTGGAATCAGGAAGACCTGAGTTCAAATTCAGCTTCAGATACTTATTAGCATATGATCCCGGGAAAGATACTTAACTGCCATTTGCCTCAGTTTCCTCAATTGTAAAAAAACTTGAGGATAATCATAGCGTCTACCTTGCAGGGTTATTGTGAGGACCAAATGAGATAATATCTATAAAAATGCTTAGCACAATGTCTGGTGTGTGGTAGATACCATGCAAACGCTTATTCTCTTCCCTTCCCTGCCCACACGGAGCCTAGGACAGTCAGGTGGCACACTAGATAGAGCAATGGACCTGGAGTCAGCAAGATCATTCATTTCAGTTGTGTCTGATCCCATTTGGAGTATCTTGGCAAAGATACGAGAGAGGCTTGTCATTTCCTTTGCCAGCTCATTTTACAAATGAGGAAACTGAGGCAAGCACAATTTAGTGACTTGCCTAAGGTGACACAGCTAGTAAGTGTCTAATGCCAGATTTGAACTCAGGAAGATATGTTTTGCTGACTTCAGGCCCAGTGCTCTATCTGCTGCACCACCTAGCTGCCCACATATTAACCATGTGACCTTAGGCAAGTCGTTTCTGCCTGTATTAGTTTCCTTTTCTGTAAAATGGGTTCCCAGGGCTGATGTGGGGATCAAATGAGATAATATTTGTAAAGTGCTTTGGAAACCTGAAAGTGCTATAGAAATTCTGTTATCATTATGACTCTTGTTATTACCATCTTTATTTTTATTATTACTATCAGGGTGCAACATAGAGTGAGATAGGCCCCATAAGAAAGAGTTGAGCAAAGTACTTTGGGAATTGAAAAGCTCCATGGAATAAGTTGCATTTGGGCTAGATCTTGACGGATGGGTAGATAGAAATACAGGCAAACAGAAGGGTGTGATTTCACAAGTTTGGAGGCAGGAAATCATGTTTAAGGAATAATGAATTTTTCAGCATTGACTGGATCATAGGGTATATTTAGGAAGTTAAAGATGGAGAGGTGGGGTAGGCTCAGATCATGGAGGGTCTTATACATGAGGTTAATGAGTTTGGACTTTACTTTAGAGGCACTGGTGAGCTATTCAGTGCTTCTGAGAAGTGGGCTCTAGGAAGATAAGTCTGGTAATGGTGTGAGGCAATATGGAATTACAGAATGTCGGGACCAGAAAGGACCTCTGAGGTCATTTAATAAAGAAGGGAAGTGTTCTGTCTTGAGCAGCTGGGTCACTGTCTGAGGTTTAGGTACATTTTGATGAAAGACTAGTATTTATTGGAGAGTTTATTTACATAAAAACAGATCAAATAAAAAGTCTTTTTAAATTTCAGACATCTGAACCAGGCCACCAGATTCCCTTTGGGGGAGAGAGAGAGAGAGAGAGAGAGAGAGAGAGAGAGAGAGAGAGAGACAGAGACAGAGAAAGACAGAGACAGAGAGAGACAGAAAGAGAGAGAGAGAGAGAGAGAGAGAGAGAGAGAGAGAGAGAGAGAGAGAGAGAGGGAGAGAGAGGGGAGGGAGAGGGAGGGAGGGAGAGATTCTTTATCAGGCCACCAGAATCCCTTAACTAGACATACAGAAAAGAAGGAAGGAAGAAGCATAGCTTCTCTACCAAGAACTAAAACATTGAGTACTTTTCTTGTCTAAGATCCAATCGCTGAACTGTTCCCCAGGCAAAGAACTTAATTTCATATAAAAAGTACTACTCTGAATAACAAGATGAAAGAGCACTTCAAATAGTTTATAATAAGAGAGATTGCAAATCAAAACAATGCTGAAGTTTCACTTCATACCCAACAAATTAGTAAAAAGTAATAATAAAAATAATTTAGACAAAAAGATGGGAATAGTATTGGAAGGGTTATGGAAAGACAAGCATATTATTGCATTGTTGGTGGAGCTGTGAATTGTGGTAACCATTCTGGAAAGGAATTTAGAATTATGCATATAAAGTGACTAAAATGTCTGTTATCCTTTGACCCAGAGATTCTACTATTAGACATATGCCCCCACAGGGGTCATCGATGAGGAAAAAGTCCCCATACACACCAAAATATTTATAGCAGCCTTTGTTATTGTTGTTGTAGCAAATAATTGGAAACAAAGGAGATGCCATTTGAATGGGGAATGGCTAAACTAATTGTGTTACATAAATCTAATAGAATATTATTGCGCTGGAAGAAATTATGAGTATGATGCATACAGAGAAACATGGAAAGGTTTACACCAACTGATACAAAGAGCCAAGAAAACAATATACACAATGATTACATGGAAACAGCAACCACAAAACAACAAAAATTAATAGTTGCAAAATTACAAAGGCCAAGCATGGTCCAAAGAAGAGGTATGAGAAGTCGACTTCCTTTGCCTTCGACTCCTTTGTAAAGATGGAGAGTCTACAATTGGGGAGCATTGCACATAACATCAGATTTTTTCCCCCCTATATTTATCCATTTTGCTGATGTTTTTTCTCTTCTTCCTCTTATTTTCTATTTTAAAAAATCTTTGTTATAGGAATGACTTTCTGGGAAAGGGTTGGGAAAGGATAAAGGGGGAAATTTCTATAAAAGATATCTTAATCTCTTATTTAATTGATAGAAAAAACCAAAATATATCTGTAAAAATCAACTAAAGTGCTGCTCTGGCATGGCTCAGACTTGCTACTACTCATATCCAATCTATGATGATGAGCCTTCTCTCAAAAGCCAAACTACTCCACAGGGATGTTATCAGGCCTCTGCAGCTATTAGAAGCTTTAGCCCTCATTCACTTTTCTATCACTTTAATGAACTTATTTTTGCTATTATTTTATGGCTTTCATTGACATGATCACCATGATCCCTGAACTTGGGGTCTCCATGGCCCACAGACCAACCCCAATGGTAGCAGAGAAGTTGGCCAATAATCACCAGACTGAAGCCTGTTCTCTCTCTCTCTCTCTCTTTCTCTCTCTCTCTCTCTCTCTCTCTCTCTCTCTCTCTCTCTCTCTCTCTCTCTCTCTTTCTCAGCTATCTCTACCTGGGGAGCAGAGCCTACACCTGCTTTACTCAAAATTGAGTCTGGTCTCTTTTGATCTCTGCAATGCCAGAGTCTGTGTGTAATACAACATATACTAGAAGAGTTTGGAACTCCCTTGGGATAGCTAACACCTCTCTTGGTTCAGATGACCTCCCAAGAATCCTTGAGTTTTCTTTCATAAGAATTGTTTTTCCTCTAGGGTCCCTTATGCTACCTAGGCCTAGGGCTAGGGTTTCATTAGAGGGAACTTTAACCTGGGCCATGATAGCAATCTCCTCTTCAGGTAGTCAAGATTATTGGGGAATGCCAGACCACGTATGTGAATCCTTGCTTCTGGGGAGGCAGGCTGCTGGATCTCTTGAGTTTGAGAGTTTTGAGTTGCAATGGGCTAGACTCTGAGTGTCTACACTATCTCAGACACTAGTATTATAACTCCCTCATGAGCAAGAAGACCACCAGGCACCCCAATGAGGAAAAAACCAGTCCAGATCATAAACAGAGCACTTCAAAGCTCCTATTCCAATCATTGGTGAGATAAGGGTCATAAAATGCTGAGATAGGGAGATCCAGCTTCAAAAAACAAAACAAAACAGAAAGGAAAGCCAAAAACTAGTTAGGGTGTGAGTCCCCAGGTCCACTGTTTGGGCTGAACCCTTTACAGTCTATCAGATACTGTAAAGGTCTCTGTTGTACTCAGTAGTTTGGAGGGGCATAGGCCTGCTTGCTGGGGTATCTTTTGTCAAAATTATATTTAATTCAGCATATTAGATAAGATTTGCTGCTCACCAGAACTTCATCAATGAGGTCCTCTAAGGCACCCAAGTCTATTATAGCTCATGTACAACCTCGCCATTTCCATGGAAACAATAGATGAGCTGCTAACAGGGGATGAGGCAACGCACTGTTATATGTGACTAACTTGACCAAAACGTTCCACCTTGGCAATCTCTCTTCTATTGACAATCTTAGCCTGTTAGAATATAAGATTCTTGTGGCTAATGACGATCTTTCTTTTTCCATTTATATCCCCAGCACTCAACACAGTGCCTTACATGTAGTAAGTCCTTAATAAGAACTGATAAATGGATAAATAGAAGTATATATAGAATTCTTTTACATATGTGTGTGTCTAATGGTAGCCATCTCTAGGGTGCAAGGGAGGGAGGGAAGAGGAAAAGAAATTTACATGATAATTTATTACATATTTAAAAGGAATAGCAAGCCGTGCACAATAGAATTTCAGTTTCATGTGCCAATCATTCTAGGAAAAAATAGAAGAACAAATATTTCTTTCTTTTTCTTTCTTTCTTCCTTTCCTCCTTTCTCCTGTCCTTCCTTCCTTCTTCCTTCCCTCCCCTCCCCTTCCCCCACTCTCTCTCCTTCCCTCTCTCCCTCTCTCTCTCTTCCCCTCTATCTCTCTTTCTCTGTCTTTGTCTCTGTCTCCCTGTCTTCCCTGTGTCTTTGTATCTCTCTGTCTTTCTGTCTGTCTGTCACTCTCTCTCTCCTTTTGGGAATCCCCAAAGTTCTGCTTGAATTCAGGCAGGAAACCCCTATAACCACCCATCAAGGGACTATGTTTAAGCGCAAACAGAGTTGCCCAATGACCCAAACATTTCTTAACCTGACTGATGACAAAGTACATCCTGACTTGTTAAATATAGTAACTGACATTTATATAGCACTTTCCATACATTTTCCCTTGAGTTGCACAGCACAGCAACCTTTTGAGGTAGACACTATAGGCATCATCAGCCTCATTTTATAGGAAACTGAGAGTCACAGAGATTAAGTGACTTGCCTATGGTCACATAGCCAGTGTCTTAGAGACAGAAACCCATCCCTCTTTCTAACATCTTGAGAGATCATCAACTCCCCACTCTCTTTCACCCCACATCCAATCAATTGCCAAATTTTGGCATTTCTTTCTCCACAAGATCTCTTCTGTATTCCTTCCTCTCTCCACTCACAGCACCGATACACTTATTTGGGCTCTCATCACCTTTTGTCCAGTTTATTGCATCAAGTTTCCTAAAGCTCATGTCTCACTGTCTCTCTGTCTCTGTCTCTCTCTGTGTCTCTCTGTCTGTCTCTGTCTCTCTGTCTGTCTCTGTCCGTCCATCTGTCTGTCTGTCTGTCTCTGTCTCCTCCCTTTCTTCTCCCACTCTTCCACATATATATACAGACCACTAAATAAATACCATTGGCTCAATTATGGGATCCCTACCTGTGAGATCAGATATAAATCCTCTATGTCTATTTGACATTTAAAGCTCTTCACAACACTGAAGGTCCCTGGTAGGTGAAGAATTTCACTGCCCACAATTCCATCCAGAGGAGGATCTGAGCGAGAAAGTAGGTGTCAAAGTTTTTTGAGACATGGATAAAGCACTAAGTTCATAAAGGAGGAAAAGAGAAGCAGCAGCTCTCACTGTCAGTGGGCATGCAAATGATTCTCCGGGGTCAATTGTTGGGCATGATCCCACTGGTCCTCGTTGTCCTTCTATAAGGCTGGGCCCTTTGAGTGTCATCTAATTATAAGAGCCTTCATTCCACTAACATGAAACAAGAAAACTCTCCTAGGATGTCACCACCACGGTCTGAGTAGGACCACTAAGGTGAGTAGAAGTAGATGGCATTGGTTTCTTCCAGGCTATTTAAGGCTTGCTAGGGACTATCTCCACACACACTTGTGATACATGTACAATATACTACATGCAACACACTGTACACACAAAATACAACACACGTAACTCACACAATCTGTGCACACCACACAAACGTATCATAAATGCTTTTCCTCTAGATGTAATATCTTGCAGAGTTTCTTGCACATTCAGTTGTTGTTCAGTCATTTTTCAGTTGTGTCTGATTCTTTGTGACCCCATTTGGGGTTTTCTTGGCAGAGATACTGAAATAGTCTGCCATTTCCTTCTCCAACTCATTTTACAGATGAGGAGACTGAGGCAAACAGGGTTAAGTGGCTTGCCCAGGATCACAGAGCTAGTAAGTTTCTGAGGTCAGATTTGAACTCTGGAAGAGGAGTCTTCCTGACTTCAGGTCCAGTGTTCTATCCATTGAGCCCACTAACTGCCCCCAAACTGTCATCTTCCTGCCACCATGACCCTACTTGAATTTTGTGTTCACCAGCTTTCCCTCCCCTCCCCCACTGAAGTTTTTTACTCAAGTGAAAATATTCCCAAAAAGTACTTATACACAGCTCCGCCCCACTGATTCTTTTCATCCAAATATTCTCTCAACAACTAATAAACCACTAGTATAATGGAAATGGCAATACTACCTAATTAATTTATTTTTTCAGTGTCATGCCAATCAAACTACCACAGGATTGCTTTATAGAGCTAGAAAAATGATTATGAAATTTATATATAGGAACAAAAGGTCAAGAATCTCAAGGGCAGTAATGATAAGAAGTAGGAAAGAAGAGGGCCTAGCAGCGCCGGATCTCAAACCATACTACGAAGCTGCAATCATTAAAAATGATTTGGCTGTGGTTAAAAAACAGAGTTCAATGAATGAAGCAAATTAAACACCCAACATACAGAATCAAGCAAACTCAGTGGTCAATGTCTGATAAACCCAAAGACCTTAGTTATTGGGGAAAGGGCTTACTATTTGGGGAAAAAAAACTGCTGAGAAAATAGTCTAGCAGATATTAGGTATAGGCTAACATCTCACATACCAATGTGAATTCCAAATGGATATCTAACTGGGCATAAAAGTTAACACCAGAAGCAAATTAGAGAAGCAAGGAGGAATTTACCCTTCAGATCTATGTATATTGGAAGTATTAATGAAAAATAAAAGGCAGAAGAATCACAGAAGAGGAAATGGACAATTTTGATTGTATAAAATATAAAAGACTTTGCATAAAAAACCAAGGTAATAAAATTGGAAGGGAAACAAGTAAGTAGGAAAAATCTTTATAACAAGTTTCTCTGATAATCACATATGTAAACATATATATGTATTTGTATATATACAGATACATGTGTGTATGTATATACATAAAACTATTCAAATTTATAAGAGCATAAGAATATGTGTGTGTGTGTATAATTGATTCAAATTTATAAGAAGAAGAGCTATTCCCCAGAGAATAAATGCTCAAACGATATGAACAAGTGATTTTCAAAGGAAGAAATCCAAGCAATCATCAACGGAGGAAAATTAATACTGGATTGCCTTATTTAATAGCCAACATGTCCATGTGACCCATCCTTTTCCTCATTTTGACAAACCCCACATCTGAAAGACAGGCGGTTTCTGAAGGGCCTGATTAAGGTGATTACTTTCAGTCCCCAATGCATCTACTTAACAGCCTGGGAAGGGCCCTTGCTTCTATTTCCCTATAAACAGAAGCCAGTTTGAGCTAAGGTCAAGCTATCCAGGAATGACACTTGTATTCTCACTTTCTAATCAAGATTTGGAGCAACTTGGTCTCTAAAAAGGAAGCTAAAACCAAGGGGGAACCTGACTGAGCCAAGGTGACTGGAAGCACCTGCTTTTCCTGGAGCAACTGGTATTGTATATATACATATACATATCCTTGAGTGTCAGAGAGGGGTGTAATCATCCCCACCAGAAGGCCAACCCACCTACCAATCAGGGTTGCCTCACATTTGTCAGGGGAAGTCTCAATGATGTACTGTCTGGTCAATTAGAAGGAACACACACTTGGATTTAAAAGGCTCTGTTGCCCTCGTATGGGGTCTTTGGTAACCAATGACCTCAATTTATTGGTTATTGCTAGCTTAACTAATAAATCAATTAATTATATTTGGAACCTTGTCTCTTGGAATTTCATCTAACACACAACCAAATGAAAAAAATACTCCAAATCATTAATAATTATATAAATCAACTTAAAACAACTCTTAGGCTCCATATCACACCCATCTGATTGGCAGAGGTGACAAATGTTGGTGGGGTTGTGGGAAAACAGGTACACTGATGCACTGTTGTTGGAGCTGTGAATTGGTCCAGCCATTCTGGAAAGCAATTTGGAACTATGTCCTACCAAAAGCCATGAAACTGGGCACACCTTTTGACCTAGTTATCTCACTACTAGGCCTATTTTCTAAAGAATCTGAAGAAAGAGGAAAAGGACTCACATGTACAAAAGTATTTATAGCAGCTCTTTTCATAGTAGTAAAAAAAAAACAGAAATTAAGGTTGTGCCCATCTATTGGCACATAACCAAACAAATTATGGCATATAAATGCAATGGAGTTTTATTACAACATGAGAAGTGATGAAATGGGCAGTTTCAGAGGAAACTGGAAAGGCTTCTATGAACCAGTGCAGAACAAAGTGAACATATAGGAAAACAACTTTGCAAGACTTTGGAACTCCAATCAATGCAATGATAAAACATAAGTCTAAGACTGAAGATGAAGCTCACTGGCCACCTGCCAGAGAGGTGATAGACTTAAAATGCATACTAAAACAGATTTTTGGACGTGTTTAATGTGGGAATTTGTTTTGCTGGACAGTATGCTTATTGGGAGAGTTTTTTCTTTTTATTGTTCATTTGGAGAGTAGTGGAAGGTAAGGACAATAAATGCTTGTAAAAAATTAACTACATTGCAGATGGGGCAGTAAAACCGCCCCGCAACGAGTACCCCATCTTCTTCTTTGGCACTCATGAAACAGCCTTCCTGGGACCCAAGGACTTGTTCCCCTATTAAAATACAAGGACAAGTATGGGAAACCCAACAAGAGAAAAGGTTTTAATGAAGGCCTGTGGGAGATCCAGAATAACCCCCATGCCAGTTACAGGGCTCCGCCACCTGTGAGTTCTTCTGACAGTGAAGTCCTGGCTGGAAGTGACGCGGAAGATGAGGCAGGGCTCATGGCTGTTGCATCAGTGACAGCAGCGAGTGCCAGCGAGAAGATGGAAAGTGATGAAGAGTCTGACAAGGGCAGTGAACACAGTGGGATAAAGCGAAAAGCGCCACCATTGAAAATGCCAGTGTCTAAAGAGGCACGCAAAGCCTCCAGTGACCTAGACCTAGCCAGTGCATCTCCATCAGAAGATGAAAACTCAGAAAGCTCATCAGAATCAGAAAAAAACAGTGATCAGGATTTCACTCCAGAAAGGAAAACTGTTGCCCGAGCCCCACGGAGGGTCCAGTTAGAGGAAGGAAGAAAAAGGTGAAGGTGGATTCTGGTTCTGATTCAGACTCCAAGGCTGATTCAGAGGAAGCTCAGAACAAATCGATGGTCATGATAAAATCAGCCTCTGACTCGGACTCAGACTCGGACTCAGACATCTCTGTCAAAAAGCCTCTGCGGGGCAGAAAACCAGGTGAGAAACCTCCCCCCAAACGTCGGGGAAGAAAATCAAAGGTAGAACATGTTCCCAGCAGCTCCAGCAGCGACAGTGACAGTGATAGTAAAGTGGACCGCATCAGTGAGTGGAAACGGAGGGATGAGGAGCGGCGTCAGGAGCTAAAAGAGGAACAGAAGCGGGAGCAGGAAGAGGAGCTGCGCCAACTGCGGGAACAAGAGAAGGAGGAAAAGGAGAAGAAGAAGGAAAAGTCTAAGAGGGAGGAGACTCACCCCAACAGTGACAGCAGTGAGGCTGAAGTCAAAGACGATGAACTCATCAAGAAGAGGGGCAAGAAAGGTCGCGGCCGAGCCCCTTCATCCTCTGATTCATAGCCAGAGCTAGAGAAGGAGGTGAAGAAGCCAGTGAAGAAGCCATAGTCCTTAGAGCCATCAAAGAAACCGAACTAGAAGGAGAAAAGAAGCCACCCAGAGGAGAAGACCCGAGCCAAGTCTGTGAAAGTGGAGCAAGCCAGGAAGAAGTCGGAGGTGCATCCAGAGAGGAGGGTTGAAAAGAAGAAAGAGCCATCTGTGGAAGAGAGGCTGCAGAAATTGCCCAGCGAGATCAAGTTTGCACTGAAGGTTGACAATCCAGATGTAAAAAGATGCCTCAGTGCCCTGGAGGAGCTGGGGAGCCTGCAGATGACCTCTCAGATTCTCCAGAAGAACACAGATGTGGTGGCTAGTTAAAAGAGATTCGTCGTTATAAGGCCAACCAGGAAGTGATGGAGAAAGCAGCAGAAGTCTACACAGGGCTCCAATTGAGGGTTCTGGGACCAAAGGTTGACACAAACCAGAAAACTAACAAACCTGTCTGGGAGAAGGTCAAAGCGGAGGTAGAGAAGAGTGAAGATCAGTTGGCAGGAGGGGAGGCCCCCAAGGAGAAGACAGAGGAGAAGCCTAATGTCGATCTCTCCGCTCCGGTGAATGGTGAGTCCACAACCCAGAAGGGGGAGAGTGGTGAGGACAAAGAACGAGAGGAAGGACAGAATATGGGAAAGGGGCAAAGATGCAGCTCATCTGAAGACCTGCACAACGACAACGTTCAAGAGGATCCAGAACTGGACAGGCCAGGGAACGACCGGCAGGAAAGAGAGAGGGTTCGGATGGACTCGGAGTCCTTTGATGAGGAGAGATGAGGTCCTGGGGTGTGCTGCTCCCCAGCCTCTACCCAGCCCTGCGTTTGAACCCCTTCACTAAATTACACAGTAGATGATGTATAGGTCTTGTTCCCCTCCCATCCCCAGACTCCTGTGAAAGTCGAGAACTTTTGCCAGACGCTGTGCTCTTCAGTTGTATTTGTCCCCTTGGGTTTTTTTCCCTCACCTAATTTCTGTGATTCCAAAACAACATGAAATGAATATAAAGGGTTTTTTAATGAAAAAAATTAACATTTAAAAAACAACTAATCCACCAAGGCACTGGCTGAGGGCTCTAGCCTGCAAAACACACACACACACACACACACACAAAGAGAAAGAGAGAGAGAGAGAGAGAGAGAGAGAGAGAGAGAGAGAGAGAGAAAGAGAAGCAGTCACCAAGGGTCTACATTTGAATATAACCCTTTCCAACTGAGGACATACATGCCCACCTGAAATCCATGACAATGCCAGCTTAAATGTTTAGGGCTGCCTTCTCCCTACTTGCCCATCCCAAAGCTAGCTGGGAGCTTAATTGGGCTTCACCCATAACTGACTCCCTCACCTCCACTGGGGATGTCAGGGAGTTGAAAGGGTGTTGTTGTATGTGGAGGTTGTCTTGTACACTTGGCAGTGAGGAGAGTCTGATGAAAGTCCCTACAGTATGTGTGAGCAAGGCTAGAAGGCGTAACCTAGTAGCAGTGCCAATGGTATTTGGGCTTAGATCTTTCTCTGCTCTTTTGTTTCCTTTGCCTACTTTTGTGTCAGTCTGAGGACATGACTCATTGCCCACATTAGCTGGATACCAAAATTGGAAAAGTGGGTGGTGACTAGGCTTCAGTCAGAGCTAGCCCAGAGATTCCTAACAGTTGTGTCCACTTCTAACTTCCTATCTCTGGAGAAAACCACTGGGGATGGCCACATGGGGCATATAATAACCCAAAGGCAACAATACTTTTCATGAGGGAAGGAAGGAGAAGGACCAATTTGTAAAAACACCTGTCATGGCATAAAGTACATGTAATACAGAGCTACATATAGAGTGATAGAATTAGATCAGGAAAGGCTTTCTATTTCAATCCCCTCATTTTACACTTGAAGAAACTGAGGACTAGCAAAGTTAAGTGACTTGCCTAAGGTCTCACGGGTCGCAGGCATAAAAGGTAGATTTTAAACCCAGGTGCTCTGACTCCAAAGTTGAAACTCTTTCCACCGATCCACACTGCTCTGCAGAATGAGGGCTGGAAGGCGGCTTATGGATAGATAGCTTCACTTGCTATTAAATCATGGAGAAGTTTCTTTGGGATAAATACCAGTATTAACCCATGTAGAATCTTCTACAGAGGTACTCTGGTCTTTGGTCTGAGAGAGTTTGAGTCAATGGCAGGCATATTTCCCTGGTACTTACCTACTAACTATGATGATTAAAAGGTTCAAGAGACATAGTTTCTCAGTAACTTAATCACTTTACTAACAAGACCAGCATGTTATTGGTGAAAGGTAGTCATTTGGCCATCCCTCTCAGACCAAAAACAGTCATGGTGGTGGGCTCACAGTTCAAAGAGTAGGTGTTCCTGAGGGGTGGCAATCAACTCTGATTGGACAACACAGTGGAAGCTGAGCTATATTAAAATGAAGGGCCGAGAGTGACATCCTGTCACCCTTAGGCAGAGAAACTATCTCTATACCAGACTGCCCACAGCTTTGGGCTATCTTTTCAAAGAATATATGTCTGCCCAAGACAGAGCAGAACACAATAGCTTCCACCAGAGTAGGGTCTTAAACAAGAAAATTAATCCAGTCTCATCAGCAGCAATGTCCTTCAGGAGACTGACCTTTTAAAAATCAGGACTTTGGAAGAAAGAGAGAGCTCTGAACCTCCCCAGACTATTGGTTACTAATAATCATTTCTCTCATAATGTACTAAGTATGTTAAGATGAAATAAAACTGGTCCATAATCTGAATCTAGCAGAGAATTTGATTTTCTCTTACTAAAGTGATACAACTCCTTTTAGATGTGATCTTAGCTAGTCATGAAATCAGTGATGTAGGTCCCAGTCTATAAAACAAACAAACAAACAAGCATAAACACAAAACCTCAGGTGTGTTGTCCAGACAGTGAATGAAACCTCCCTTTCAAAAGGTGTTCAAAACTGTCCTGACATCTGGACTTCCCAGTTTCACACAGACCACAGTTTTGTACAATTAGATAAAAAAGTTTCTGTTTAATTGGTGACACATAACCCCAATCCCCAACAATGACCAGTGGATTTTACCTTGGGCCTCCATCAGCACACTGAGTCATCCAGGCAGAGGCTGTTTGGTCTTTAGGGAACAGTCTCAGATTACTCCTACAAGTCTTAGGTTGTCGCTCACAGAATGTCCGAGATGGAAGGTGCCTTCGAGGCCATCTAGTCTGACCTGTATGTGTAGAGGGTCCCCTTTTACAATACCCCAGACAAACGATCATCTGGTTGCCACCTATTAAAGGGACCCAGTGATGGATCATAAGATCATAGATTTAGGTGCTTAGAGGTCACCTAGCGAGAAGATGAAGAAACAGATCCAAGGCATTAAAGGGACTTGGCCAGAGTCTCATACAGCTGGTGGTCTCCTGGCTCCAAATTTGGCATCCTTCCACTGGATCATGCTGCATTCCCCACCACACCATGTGGGGAAACTATGACCTTCTGAATAGCACCTTCCACTTTGGGACAGCTTTCATTGTTAGGAAACTGTTTTCTTTATACTGATATTAAATCTAAATCTCTTCAGCTTTTACTCACTAATTATAGGTGGCACAGTGGATAGAGCACTGGGTGTAGAATCAGGAAGATCTGAGTTCAAATCTAGCTTCAGACACTTACTAGCTGTATGACCTTGGGCAAGTCACTTAACTTCTATCTGCCTCAGTTTTCTCAATTATAAAATGAGGATAATAATAGCACCTACTTCTCAGGGTATTATGAGGATCAAACGAGATAATATGTGTAAAACACTTAGTGCCTTAGAGCCTTGCATGTAGTAGGCAATTAATAAATGCTTGTTTCCTTCCCTTCTTCCAGTCCTGTCCTCTGTGGTCACATGGTCTTAGGTGTGATGGTTCTTGGGAGATCTGAAGATGGCTATCATCTCCCCTTCAGTGTTCTCTTCTCTAGGATGCCCAAGCCCATTTCCTTAACCAGACACTGCAGTCAAAGATGGCATGGGCTTTAGTATCTTTCCCCTCCTGGCCACCCTTCTATGGATCCAGTTCAGTTATTCAGTGCCCTTCCTAAAAGAAGACTCCAACACTGAATAAAATGATCCAGTTACAGAGATCGAGTAATTTGGTCCATCTCCCACGCCCATCTTGATGACATCTATGATCACCTTAGCTCTTTCAGCTGCCAGGGCTCAGAGCTTATCATAAGTACAGTTGGAGACATTAACTGACCCACTGGGCACTTTTTAGAGGTAGCAATAGAAAGAACACGGCACTTGAACTCAGTGTAGATGAGTTTAAATCCAGCTCTGGACACTTACTCTGTGTATGACCCTGTATAACCTCTGTCTGCTTCATTTCCTCATCTGCAAAATGTGGATGGCAATGATAACACATATTTCCCAGGGCTGTTGTGGGGATAAAATGAGTCAATTGTAAAGTGCTTTACTAATCTACAAGAGCTGGGTAAATGTTAGCTTTTTAAAAAATCTTCTTTGTCTTATTGATATCACGGAAAGATGACTGGCGTAGGTGTCAGGGGATCTGAGTTTCAGTAATCTTGAGTAAGCAACTTTATCTCTCCAGGCCTCCATTTTCTCATCTGTAAAAATGGGTTGGACCAGGTGATCTCAAAGGGTTCCTTTAGCTCTAAGACATCAAATTAGTTGCCCAAAGGAATGTAATTTTTCATCACTGAAAGCTCACAAAATATCTTGGGATTTATAGGCTAGATTTCTTTCTTAAGGACCATGCCTTAAACCCAGATCACTCTGGCTGTCATTGATTGAACAACAAAAGGTCCCAGGCCAAGCCTTACTGGGTCACTGTTTGGGTTCTGATGCCTCAGAGTGAGTGTAATAGTAATTGTTGCTATTTTGGTGCAAAACCCTGAGGATTTTCCTCTCCCATATTGAGTTTTGTTTTGTTTTTGACTAGGTAAAAGAGACCATTCTTTGCCTTATTTCTTCCCTAGACTTAGTCACTGAATGGGTGCTGCCTCAGACAAATTTAGACTTAGCTTAAAAAGGGCAAGGTCTCTCACTGCATCCTGTCCTGATTTATACCTTGCCACCGGACCCAGATTGCTCCAAAGGAGATAGTGAGGCTGGTGACTTTGCACAGCCCTGCCTCACTTAAATCCAATTCACTTGCAAGTCATGCCATCACCTTCCTGATGCCATGGTCTTCTTGGAGAATGAAGGACAAACAAAAACAACAACATCAGATTAGATTCAATGTTACTGTAGAGGAGCAGTGTGACAGAGAGAAAAGAGAGCCAGCCTCCAGGTCAGAAAGACCTGAGTTGAAATCCTGCTTCTAACAGACTTTGTGACCATGGACAAGTGGCCTGACATCTCACTAAAGCTTTAAGTTACAAATGAGTTTCATTTGTACCAATGGAGGTAGTTACCACAGAGTTTCTTATGCTGATGAAATCATAGGTCTGGACTGAAGAAAAAATGATTCTATAATGAAAGCAAGAGAATTAAAGGACTGCCACAGTTTCTCATGATATAACAGGAAAATAGATTCATTTTGGAGTCAGAAAACCTGAGTTCAAATACAGATTTTGCCACTTAATACCAACCTAAGTTTGGATGAGCCATTTTCTCATCTCTGGGCCTCAGTTTCCTCACTTGTAAAATGAGATGGTCTCTTGGGTTCCTTTGAACTCTGAACTCCGTGCTTTGACCTACACAAGAGGTCCTGGAAGTCTGGACCTCACAACCTTTGGATGACTTAAAGAAGGTGTTTCTCAGAAGGAAACTTGCTCAATAATGTGTCTCTCTCTAAGCCCCGTGGTCCATGGGTGTCACTGGTGAAATCACCAGTGACTCACCACGTGTGTGTGTGTGTGTGTGTGTTTACGTTGTCATGCATAGCTGACACCTGATGGAGGACAGACATGGTACTAAAGGGGTGCGTTCGGGGAGTGAGGGGACAGGGGAAAGATTGTGTAGCCTTGTGAGATTCTCCATAGCTCATGAAGCTGATCTCTTTCTGTGCCTGGTAAGAGGAAGGACTTTGTGTCAGCCCCACTAGGGGTCTCAGGGGGCAGGAACTGAGCAAATAGTATTCCCTGAGCCTCTAGTGTTTTGGGGACCTGAGGAGGCAGGCTTGGCTAGATCTGTCTACACCCTCACACCAGCAGGACCCACATACACAAGGTCTCTTCTGTCTGTCTTTTGTCCATACCTTGCCAGGACACGAAGAGGACATGACCTACCTTTGTCCACAGAGATAAAGGGAGGCAGCATGAGGTAGTAGAAAGAGCACTGAATTTAGAATGAGAAGACTGGGTTCTTCGTGACCTTGGACAAGTCATTTCATTTAGCTGTGCCTCAGTTTCCATGTCTATAAAATGAGAGGTTCAGATGATTTGATTATTATAAATACCTAAATTAACTACAAAGGATATATGAAGGAAAATGATCGCTGCATCCAAAGAGAGAACTGATGAATAGATGTATAGAATGATTTGTGTGAATGAGTGTGCATGCGTGTGTGTGTGTGTGTGTGTGTGTGTGTGTGTGTGTGTGTATGGCTGGCTGTCATCCATTCTCGAAGAGGACCAAAACGACATCACTACATTAGAGTCAAGCTATAGTTTGTCCAACTGTGGCTGATCAGACCAATATGAACACATCTCTATCTATCTATATGTAGTCTGTATGCATATATATATAATTATTATATTATACAGTATCATACACATATGTGTGTATATATGTTTGTATTTGTGTCTAATGGTAGCCATCTCTAGGGCAGGAACAGGGAGGGAAGGAAAAAAAGGAAAAATGAATAAAATAAGGGTTTAGACGAGCTGACCTCTAAGACCCCCCCGCCCTGAACAGTACATCTATGATCCAATGATTCAAAAAGGAAAAAAAGAAAACCCAGACTGCTGTTCAGAGGTTTGGGTGGCTCCAGCCTCTTCTTTTTTGCTTTCTTTTCCCCGACAACATCATCCCCTTATCAACTTTCATGATAAAAAATAAAGAGTCTTTGATTTGAAAACGGAAGACTTGCATTTAAATCCAAGCTCTATCGTTTGCTATCATGGATAGTATTTGGATGTATCACCTCTCTGACTCAGTTTCTCCATCTGTAAAATGAGAGTGTATGAGGCAGTGACCGTCAAGATGCCTTCTGGTACTAAATGCTATGGCCATCATCATAGCTAGCATTTATAGAACACCTACTATGTGCCAGGTCCTCTGCTAAGGGCTTTACCAACAATATTTCATTTTATCTCACAACACCCCAGGGAGGTAGGTGCCATTTTTTGTTGTTCTTCAGTTTCAGTCATGTCTGACTCTGTGACCCCATTTGGAGTTTTCTTGGCAAAGATACTAGAGTGGATTGCCATTTCTTTCTCCAGCTCATTTGACAGTGAGAACCCCCCACTTTCCAGTGGAGAAAGCTAAGGCAAAGAGGTTACATGACTTGCCCAGTCACACAGCTAGGTATAAAGCTGAGGTCTTCCTGACTCCAGGTCCAATGCTCTAACCACTGCACAACCTAGCTACCCTCACTGACACTGTTTCTATGTGTATCTTATAAGATGAAAGTTAAATGGACTGAGTGGTCATGCCTCTGATATGTGTGGGGTATGTACCCCTTAGTCATGTGTAGGGGGTATGCCTCAGAGCTTTAAAAAAGTGAACTAGAATATAGCTAATCCATAATATCAGGGGCAGCTAGGTGGTGCAGTGAGTAGAGCACCAGCTCCAGAGTCAGGACGACCTGAGTTCAAATCTGACCTAAGACACTTGACACATGTACTAGCTGTGTGACCTCAGGCAAGTCACTTAACCCCAATTGCCCTGCCCCAAAAAAACAAAAAACAAAACAAAAAAAACTATAATATCACAGATTTAAAACTAGGATGGGGCTTTAGAGATCATCTAATATAACCCTATCATTTTACAAATGGGGAAACTGAGGACCAGAGAAGGCAGCTGACCTATCCAGGATTACACAGAGAGTAGATACCAGAGCCAAGACTTGAACTCAGAGCTTCCAACTCAAAACCTGGTGCTCTTTTCACTCTCCCGTTTGTCTTCCTAAATCTCAACTGAACCTCCTAATGACACCATGAGGGAAGTACCAGAGATATGATTAACATGTTTAATTTCCTTTTGCGGTTGAGACTCAGAAAGGTTAAGTCATAGTGACTTTGTAAGTTGCTAATAAATGTGAGAAACAGAATTCAAACTGAGGCCTTCTTGACTCCAACTCTAGCACACCAGTTAAGGGCAATGAGCTGTCAGGGAAGATAAAATGGTAGACCTGAAGTCAGGAAAACCTGAGTTCAAATCTAGCCTCACTCATACTTCCTATCCTGGGCAAGTTACTTAATCTCTGCCTCAGTTTCCTCAATGGCAAAATGGAAATAGAAATAGCATCTACTTCACAGAGTTGTTATGAGGATAAAATCTGACATGTGTGAAGCAGTTAGCACAGTACCCGGCACTTAGTAATTATTTATTTCCTTCCTTTGTCTACTATTACGTCCTCGGTTATATTTTGAGAGTCAAGCTGACTGGATGACTTTTAGCTTTCATCTCAGCCATGGATTCACTGTGGATCTTGTTTCTAACATCTCTGTGATTTAATTATTCATGTCAAATGGGAATGATTACTCCTGCTCCACTTGCCCCCCAGAGTTGTTGTGAGCAGGGATTCCTGCTCAAATATAATTTGGGTTAGATGGGCTTGGAGATTCCTGCTAACGCTGAACATCTGTGATTGCAACAGAGAATTGGAAATCTAAGGAGCCAAACTCATAGGTTAAGGTTCTTCTTCGGGACCCTTTGAGGGAACTATTACTACAGCAGGGCTCACAGAAAACACTATTATCTGCTCCCAGCCCTGTTCAAGTGATGGAAATAGGAGACTGTTTCATTCTTTGTATTTGTATCTGAAGACACTAGTACAGTACCTGACACAGAGTAGGCACATGATAAATGCTTATTGATTGCTGCTTTGGGAATCACCAGTGGCAGGTAGACCTGAAGTCAGGAAGACCTGAGTTCAAATTCAGCTTCGCTCATATTCCTATCTGTGTGATCCTGGGCAAGTACATTGTAGATGGAATTTGAATCCTCCCCGTACGTCATGTTACACAGGCAGATCTCCCTCCAGTCCAACAAGCGTTGACTTCCCAAGAGGTCCAATGACATCAGGATGATGTCTTGACTTGTGCATGGATTGGATTTAAGTGAGGCAGGGTTACACAAAGTCATCAGCTTCAATCTGTTGGTGCATGCTGCAGAATATACAATTGGCTGGCTATTTTGTAGTGCTTTAAGGGATGCAAAGCGCTTTATACATGTTAGATTATTTGGTGTTCACAACACCTCTGTGGGGTAGGTACTGCTGTTATTCCCATTTTTTAAATGAGAAAACTGAGTTTTAAGGGTCACACAGCTAGTAAGTATCCGAGGTTAGATTTGAACTTAGGACTTCCAGCTCCGGGCCCAGGCATCTAGCTGCCAATTTAAGGAGGAGAGGAAAAAGCCCACCTTTCATCCTGAGAATATTTGCTAAGAAGTCCCCATGTGATTCTCTAGTGGGTTAAGGCAAACAGAGATTATGTGACTTACCTCAGGTCACACAACTATCAAGTGTCTGAGGCTGGATTTGAACTTAGGTCTTCCTGTCTCCAGGCCCAGCCTTCCATCTACTGAGATATCTAGCAGCCTGAATAGCACTAGAGATGCCCAAATAGCCATAGGAGACAAAGCCTGGAAAAGGAGACATCAGAAAGACCTGATTCTTCTATGCAGAAATGCACCAAGTATGGGTAACAACCAACCCGAATCAGAGCTCCTAACGTAAGGAGGTAAATTTACCTCCTAAGTATCATTAGGACTTGATGGGATGGATCCAGCACAGGCATATGGGTAGGCATGGGTAGACGTTATTCAAAGAAAGAAGAGGGGTCAGTGGTGGGGGGCAGGGTGGCAAGGGTTGGGTGAAGTTCAGTGAAGACAGAAACAAAAGGAATAGTCATCAGATTAAATGCAGACTGCCTAAGACAGAAAGAAGACATAGATGAGAAGGTTGGGAAACAGATCACAAGTCTGCCACCAAGACATGAGATAATAATGATGGAGAGGCTTTGATCATCACAATAGCAGTAGGAGTTTCTCTCCCTCTTTCTCTGCCTCTCTGTCTTTCTCTCTGTCTCTGTGTGTCTCTCTGCCTCTCTCTGTCTCTGTCTCTCAGTCTCTGTTTCTGTCTCTCTCTTTGTGTGTGTGTCTCTGTCTGTCTCTCTCTGTGTCTCTCTGTCTGTCTGTCTCTCTCTCTCCCAAAAGCAAAGTAGCTAATGATTATTTGATTTGCCTTAGTGATAATTCCATCCTTTAAAAAGGGGAAATTCCATGCTGGATCTCATTATTACTAACAGGGAGGAACTGGTAATTGGGGTGACAATTATGGTAACCTTGGAAGAGTGAGGTGGGAGGTGACTGTTGCTTCTTACAATTTGTGATAGAGAGGAAACCCAGGAACAGTTTGACTTGCTCCCTAGATTT
Organism: Trichosurus vulpecula; assembly: GCF_011100635.1. Lineage (NCBI taxonomy): Eukaryota > Metazoa > Chordata > Mammalia > Diprotodontia > Phalangeridae > Trichosurus > Trichosurus vulpecula. The sequence continues at coordinate 401,664,119 of NC_050575.1, forward strand.
GGGGAGGACAGATTCCAATGAAGGAAAGCTAGTATCCCACAGACTAAATTTGTGCAGGAAAAGTGGGTGTAAGTGGGTTGGCAAACCCTCAGGAGAGGAATTAGGGAGATTAGTTTCCTCACTGTCTTTGCATCCCTAGCACCTAACACAGGGCCTTGCCCATAGCACGGGCTTGTTGGATCAGATTAGAAGAGAAAATGTCGGGGGTGTAAAATAGCTGCATTTAGGTATTTGAAGAGCCAATCACCTATGATAGTGTGTGAACTGCTTGGGACAAGCAATAATTTTGATGTGGTTTCATTTTGTGATGGCAATGCTCACCCATGTGTGCATCTACTGACACTAGGCTAACCCCCAAAACCTGACTTTGACCAGATAAAATTAGATTTGGTAGACTTTCTCAACTAATTAATTCTATGGCATTTGAGTCTGGGCTTTGTGCCACACACACATCCACACCCACACCCACACCCACACACACACCCACCCACACACACACACACACACACACACACACATGCATGCACATACACATTTCATTATTCTCTTTGTTTTTTATTCTGTGGTTTTTAAGAATGAATATTACTCCCAGGAAGCATGTAAAAGCCATCACTCTCATTAAAGGGTATGCTTCAATGACTGTTAGAAATATTTTAGTGGTTATTGGGGTGGGGAAATCAAGTCTGTCAAGAATCATTAGAACCCACAATGAAACCGGATCATTCACACAGAAACACAAAGGAAAATGAAGTCAAAAATGAAAAAACAATACCAAGAACTGACAAACTCTTATGCAAGACAGCTGAATTAATCCTCAAAAAACAAGTCAAGTTCCCCTAGGCTAGGACTGGATGAATGGGGGCAAAGGTTGCAGGTAGCCCTGGGAAGGATGGAGGAGCCATGTTCTCCTCATCTATAAAGGCTGTTGCCATTTACCTCAATGGTAAGAAACTGGGTGGGCTCAGCCAGTGGGCTGGACATGGTCTCCAAACACTGGACCTTCAGTATCTCTATCAGCCTCTGTGAGCCACAGTGAGTTTCAGACAAGGAGTATCCCAGATGTATGCAGTGTGACATCCAATTTGACATCCTAACAAGAAAGTGTCACTGACTCCACTGTGGAATGTTTCAATGATAAATGTCACCGCAAGAAAGTCCCTCTTTCCCAGACAAATGTGAGAAGGATCTGCTTCAGTGTCTCAAAAAGGTGGTTTTATGAAAAGTAACTCAAAATGCTCATTTGCAGAATTGCCATCTTTATTAACGCTAGGAACTTCGGAGAAATCTGAAGAATCAGCTCATCTCCTTTTCAATAATCAAACATTCCTGTTTGTGCAGGGCCATAGTTGTTTTGCATTTTAGTGACCCAAATTTCGAATGTTCAGATACTGATCAAGGATTCTTGGAAGAGGCAAGATGCATGGCATACATGACAGTTGTCGTAAAAGTCTTAGGGCAGTCTAAAGCTTTAATAACTTCAGAAATGTAAATGATACAAACTTATCAAAAACAACATTAGAAAGGTTAATTTTTAAAATTTTAAAATATTGATGTGTTTAGTGGATTCTTGAACTGTTAAAAAAAATTTCATCAGCTGCTGCTCAGTGGCTGAACTGATTATGTCTGTAATTCTAGCCTTAAGACCATCCAAAGAACAAGGTTTATCTGGATACATTCATGATAGTTTTGATGTTATCATCTCAAGAAAAAAGTCTGATGGAGATAAGTCAGGTGATTAAGGTGGTCAAGTGAGAGGATCTCCTCTACTGATCCATCAGGAAAATAACATTCAGAAACTGTGATATTCATAAAGCATAATGCTGGAGTGCCCAATCTTGTTTGAATTAAAATTTATTATTAAAAATTCCCCAAACTAAGCATATAAAATTTGAATATTTAAACTTTTAAGTGTTTTATAAGTCTATAGAATTTATTTTTCTGTAGTTATTAAATCTTAAAACTGAATTAAGAGTTTTGGGACACCATGTGTTTCTGCTCAAGCTGCCAAGCATTTAGTCAAGCTCCTTACCAGTGAAGGTTCTGATTCAAACAAACAACAGTTAACCACCTGGTTAGCATCCATGTGTAAAGAAGTCCAACTCTTCTATTAACCCTGGGATCAATGATCTTGGAAGGGTATTTGAGGGGCTCAACACAAGCTGCTTAGACCCACACTCATATATTTGGTCCAGTGGAACTTCCTGCATGCTCACAACTGATTAATTCTGATAAGTGCCAGGAAATACAATCCTAGTGGCCTGGAGGGGGAGGGGAAGGGCGTGCAACAGTGAGGAATTCATGGGTCTAATTCAATTTAATTTATTCATAGAAAATTATTTTAATGCCTTAAGTTTAATGCCTTAAAATTTGACTTTGTGTACTGTATTACATGGGTAGTTGTTAATAATAGCTAATATTTATATTAACCTCATGATGAGTTCAGAGTTGGGAGAACTGGTTCATCAAATGCGAAGGAATTCACTTAGACCTTCTCTGTAGCCATTGGGAGCTTTAATGATGCAAAAGCAGCAGGCCTGAGATTTAGCAAGGAGCTAAACAAAGGCACTGATGTGGGGAAGGAACCAGACTTATACAGACGAAAAGCTATACAGCCTGTAGCATGATTTTACGGTTTCTTATGGGGATTGGAGATTGAGGGATAGGCTAAGCCCTACAAGATAAGGACACAGGTAGTAGACAACAATTGACACAAAGTAAGAGAGACAGGAAATTTTACGACCCAGGGTGGGGCAGGAGACAAGGAATTCCATGGTCCAGGATACGGGGGAAGTTATGTGGTAACTCAAGATAAAGGGAAGAGATTTTAGGGTTCCAGGGAGAGAGAAACTCATCCCTTCGGGCACCTTTGTATCAAGAGACTTTAAGGCATCTCCAAGTTAGGGGACAAACCAGGGAAAAGGCAACTTAGTCCTTAGGGTACTGTTTGCATCCACATCATTTCCCCACTCAACCACTAGACAAGGAGAAATCTTTTGGAAAAGGGGCAAAGGTCATTATCTTCAGTAGCTGCTTCCTGCTGAATGCGGGTGAAGAGTCCATTTCAGGGGCCAAGGATAGGTTGAGGAGGGATGGTCGGTATACAGGTGCGGAATGCAGTGCCAGCTGAGTATAGGATGGAGAGAGGCGAATCACTTGGGGATGTTAAGGGTAGGGGTTGGTAGCCTAAGAGCTGAAAGTGGAATTTCTGCAAGTGAGAAGACACAAAGCGAACAAACCAGGAGGTTAAGCAAGTACAGACCAAACATAAGAGCAAATAAAATGGTTAATAATGAGGTCAGAATGAGTGAAAGAAGGGGGAGGAACCATGACCTCCAGGAAGAGGTAGGGGGAGATACCAGGCAGGAGTGGATGTCTTGCATCCAAGAGGCTGCCTGTAATGTCCTTCAAGTGCTCAAAGGATAAATTCCATGCAGAGTTTCTAGGAAATAGGGGGAGAGCTATGGGGAGTAAGCTAGTATCCTGGGAATGATGTTGACACACCCAGCAATTGCATACTCTGCCCTGTCCCACAGGGTTCCCTACTTGAATTAAGGCATTAAATTTCCAGTCCTGAGGAAGTGGGCCTAACCCTAGGTATAGGGTGGGAATCAGGAATCAGTGTGCTAGAAACAGAAGTGGTCCAAGGTGGGGCCCAGAACCCAGCATACCTAGAAAGCACACAGGCAAGTCCCCAGGGTGATGGACTTCAAAGCATAGTCTTCTTTGATAACTTTTTTGGCTAGTCTAGTCCAGCATCTTATCTCACATCTCACATCCTGCCTCCTACTTGCTTCATCTGTCTCGACATTCCTGTCTTCCTCATTATCCACCCAAGTACTTTTTGAGGGAGGGACAAGGGAGCTGTCCCTGCCTGAGTGAGTGTGTGGAGGGGAGTAAAATGAGGCTGCAGCAGCATCCAGGGGATGGGGAGAGTGTGGAGCAGGCATCCTTGTTGCATGACCATCTGCAGGTAGACAGCCAATAGTCTAGAAGACACAAATCTGACAGACAAGTTCGATATGCAGGACCCAAATAGAAGGAACATTAAAAGTGACAAAGATAGAAACCAAGAGCCCCATGATGCTATAATTTACTTTGGACATCCAGGATTTTCTCATCTTATTTTCTCAACCAATTTCTTAGAAGGATCAGATGCTAGTGAGGACCCAACTCTACACATGTAAATATAGGTAACAACACTTTGCAGGTAGAAGCTTTCTACCCTTGACTTCAATAGTTATAGAGGTGAATTTACTTATTTTTTTCCTGTTTTGTCATTTTATTTTTTTAAATTTATTTATTTAACATATTTAGTTTTCAGCATTGATCTTCACAACAGTTTGAATTACAAATTTTCTCCCCATTTCCACCCTCCTCCCCCACTCCAAGATGGCATATATTCTGGTTGCCCTGTTCCCCAGTCAGTCCTTCCCTTCTGTCACCCCACTCCCCTCCATTCCCTTTTCCCTTCCTTTCTTGTAGGGCAAGATAAACTTCTACACCCCATTGCCTGTGTATCTTATTTTCTAGTTGCATGCAAAAACTTTTTTTGTTTTTGAACATCTGATTTTAAAACTTTGAGTTCCAAATTCTCTCCCCTCTTCCCTTTCCACCCACCCTCCCCAAGAAGCCAAGCAATTCAACCTAGGCCACACATGTATCATTATGTATAACCCTTCCACAATACTCATGCTGTGAAAGGCTAACTACATTTTGCTCCCTCCCAACCCATCCCGCTTAATTGAATTTTCTCCCTTGACCCTGTCCCCCTTCCAAAGTGTTTGTTTTGATTACCTCTCCCCGCATCTGCCCTCCCCTCCATCATCCCCCCCCTTTTTTTATCTTCCTCCCTCTTCTTTCCTGTGGGGTAAGACACCCAACTGAGTATGTATGGTATTCCCTCCTCAGGCCAAATCCGGTGAGAGCAAGGTTCACTCGTTCCCCCCTCACCTGCCCTCTCCCCTCCTCCCACAGAACTGCTTCCTCTTGCCACCTTTATGCGAGATAATCCACCCCATTCTATCTCTCCCTATCTCCCTCTCTCAGTATGTTCCTCTCTCATCCCTTAATTTCATTTTATTTCTTTTAGATATCTTCCCTTCATCTTCAACTCACCCTGTGTCTGCTCTCTCTCTTTTACATATATCTCTCTCTCTCTCTCCTCTCTCTCTGTATATATACACATACATATATACATACATACACATTCACTTATATATATATATATATACGTAAACAAATATATATGCATATTCCCTTCAACTACCCTAATACTGAGGTCTCATGAATCATACACATCATCTTTCCATGTAGGAATGTAAACAAAACACTTCAACTTTAGTAAGTCCCTTGCAATTTCCATTTCTTGATTACCTTTTCATGCTTCTCTTGATTCTTGTGTTTGAAAGTCAAATTTTCTATTCAGTTCTGGTCTTTTCACTGAGAAAGCTTGAAAGTCCTCTATTTTATTGAAACTCCATATTTTGCCTTGGAACATGATACTCAGTTTTGCTGGGTAGGTGATTCTAGGTTTTAATCTTAGCTCCATTGACCTCCGGAATATCACATTCCAAGCCCTTCGATCTCTTAAGGTAGAAGCTGCCAGATCTTGGGTTATTCTGATTGGGTTTCCACAATACTCAAATTGTTTCTTTCTGGCTGCTTGCAGTATTTTGTCCTTGATCTGGGAGCTCTGGAATTTGGCGACAATATTCCTAGGAGATTTCTTTTGGGGATCTATTTGAGGAGGCGATCGATGGATTCTTTCAATTTCTATTTTACCCTGTGGCTCTAGAATATCAGGGCAGTTCTCCTTGATAATTTCTTGAAAGATGGTATTTAGGCTCTTTTTTTGATCATGGCCTTCAGGTAGTCCAATAATTTTTAAATTATCTCTCCTGGATCTATTTTCCAGGTCAGTGGTTTTTCCAAGGAGATATTTCACATTGTCTTTCATTTTTTCATTCCTCTGGTTCTGTTTTATAATACCCTGATTTCTCATAAAGTCACTAGCTTCCACTTGCTCCAATCTAATTTTTAAAGTAGTATTTTCTTCAGTGGTCTTTTGGACCTCCTTTTCCATTTGGCTAATTCTGCCTTTCAAGGCATTCTTCTCCTCATTGGCTTTTTGGAGCTCTTTTGCCATTTGAGTTAGTCTGTTTTTTAAGGTGTTGTTTTCTTCAGTATATTTTTCAGTATTTTTTTGGGTCTCCTTTAGCAAGTCATTGACTTGTTTTTCATGTTTTTCTCGCATCCTTCTCATTTCTCTTCCCAATTTTTCTTCTACTTCTCTAACTTGCTTTTCCAACTCCTTTTTGAGTTCTTCTATGGCCTGGGGCCAGTTCATGTTTTTCTTGGAGGCTTTTGGTGTAGGCTCTTGCACTTTGTTGTCTTCTTTAGGCTGTATGTTTTGGTCTTCTTTGTCACCAAAGAAAGAATCCAAAGTCTGAGACTGAATCTGGGTGTGCTTTCGCTGCCTGGCCATATTCCCAACCAGCTAACTTGACCCTTGAGTTTTTCAATGGGGTATGACTGCTTGTAGACTAACGAGTTCTATGTTCCACGTTTGGGGGGGAGGTGCCAGCTCTGCCACACCAGTACTGCTCCTTCCCCAACCCCAAACCCGGGCTGGGCTTAGATCTTCAGCAGGCTGTGCACTCCTGCTCTGATCCGCCACTTAATTCCTCCCACCAGGTGGGCCTGGAGCTGGAAGTAACAACAGCTGTAGCTGCCCCACCTCCGCTGCCCCCGGGGCTGGAAGCCGAACCGTGAACTCCTTCCACTCCCGCAGCTTTTCCCACTAACCTTCTCCACAGTCTTTGGTGTTTGTGGGTCGAGGGGTCTGGTAACTGCTGCAGCTCACATATTCAGGGTACTAGGGGCCCCATCCGCCCGACTCCAAGTTTGGTTGCTCCACGCCGCTCAGGCTGGTCTCTGCTCCACTCCGTTCCCAGCTCCCAGCTCCCAGCTCTGTGTGGAATAGACCTCACCCAGAGACCATCCAGGCTGTCCTGGGCTGGAGCCCTGCTTCCCTCTGCTGTTCTGTGGGTTCTGCCATTCTAGAATTGGTTCAGAGCCATTTTTTATAGGTTTTTGGAGGGACTCGGTAGGGAGCTCACTCTAGTCCCTGCTTACCCGCCGCCATCTTGGCTCTGCCCCCGAAAGTCAAATTTCCTATTCAGCTCTGGTGTTTTCACTGAGAAAGCTTGAAAGTCCTCTATTTTATTGAAAATCCATATTTTGCCTTGGAGCATGATACTCAGTTTTGCTGGGTAGGTGATTCTTGGTATTAATCCTAGCTCCATTGACCTCTGGAATATCATATTCTAAGCCCTTCGATCTCTTAATGTAGAAACTGCCAGATCTTGGGTTATTCTGATCGGGTTTCCACAATCCTCAAATTGTTTCTTTCTGGCTGCTTGCAGTATTTTCTCCTTGATCTGGGTGCTCTGGAATTTGGTGACAATATTCCTAGGAGTTTTCTTTTTGAGATCTATTTGAGGAGGCGATCGATGGATTCTTTCAATTTCTATTTTGCCCTGTGGCTCTAGAATATCAGGGCAGTTCTCCTTGATAATTTCTTGAAAGATGATATCTAGGCTCTTTTTTTGATCATGGCTTTCAGGTAGTCCAATAATTTTGAAATTATCTCTCCTGGATCTATTTTCTAGGTCAGTGGTTTTTCCAATGAGATATTTCACATTGTCTTTCATTTTTTCATTCCTTTGGTTCTGTTTTATAATATCTTGATTTCTCATAAAGTCACTAGTTTCCACTTGCTCCAATCTAATTTTTAAGGTAGTATTCTCTTCAGTGGTCTTTTGGACCTCCTTTTCCATTTGGCTAATTCTGCCTTTCAAGGCATTCTTCTCCTCTTTGGCTTTTTGGAACTCTTTTACCATTTGAGTTAGTCTATTTTTCAAGGTGTTGTTTTCTTCAGTATATTTTTCAGTATTTTTTGGGTCTCCTTTAGCAAGTCATTGACTTGTTTTTCATGGTTTTCTCGCATCACTCTCATTTCTCTTCCCAATTTTTCCTCTACTTCTCTAACCTGCTTCTCAAAATCCTTTTTGAGCTCTTCCATGGCCTGAGACCAGTTCATGTTTTTCTTGGAGGCTTTTGTTGTAGGCTCTTTGACTTTGTTGTCTTCTTCTGTCTGTATGTTTTGGTCTTCTTTGTCACCAAAGAAAGAATCCAAAGTCTGAGACTGAATCTGGGTGTGCTTTCGCTGCCTGGCCATATTCCCAGCCAACTAACTTGACCCTTGAGTTTTTCAGCAGGGTATGACTGCTTGTGGAGTTAAGAGAACTATGTTCCATGCTTGGGGGAATGCACCAGCTCTGCCACACCAGCACTCCTCCTTCCCCAAAAACCCCCAACCCGGGCTGGACTTAAATCTTCAGCAGGCTCTGCATTCCTGCTCTGATCTGCCACTTAATTCCTCCCACCAGGTGGGCCTGGGGCCGGAAGCAACTGCAGCTGTACTTCTGTAGCTGCCCCACCTTTGCTGCCCCTGGGGCAGTAGCCGAACCTCGAACTTCTTCCACTCCCGGCAGCTTTTCCCACTAACCTTCTCTGTTGCCTTTGATGTTTGTGGGTTGAGAAGTCCGGTAACTGCTGCAGCTCACTAATTCAGGGTGCTAGGGCACACTCCGCCCAGCCCCTGGTCTGGTTGGTCCCCGCTGCTCATGCTGGGCTCTGCTCTGCTCCCAGCTCCATGCAGGATAGAATTCACCCAGAGACCATCCAGGCTGTCCTGGGCTGGAGCCCTGCTTCCCTCTGCTGTTTTGTGGGTTCTGCAGTTCTAGAATTGGTTCAGAGCCATTTTTATAGGTTTTTGGAGGGTCTTGGCGGGTAGCTCAAGCTAGTCCCTGCTTTCCAGTCGCCTGGTGAATTTACTTATGAGAGATTGACTTTTACTCCAGTTATCATAAAAGACTTGGGAGGATCCATAAGTAATTAATTCCAAAACAATGCATATCAGTAAGTTGCTTATAATAAAACATGTTTGTACCACAGAACACAGAGTATAAACAGATATTATTTCCACAATAGTAACAAATTTTGAATGAAATTGACTTTCTATTAATGCAAAAGTATTCCATAAGTTACCTCTAAGAAATTGGCACTGAAATTCTTTTCTCCAAACTGAAAATGTTTCTGATCTAGTTTCAGTAATTAATAAAATAGCCAGTCCCTCAATCAGTTGTACCAATACTCAATTATTCTAAAATCATTTTGAAACATTTAAGGACCTTATTCCATACAGATCTATATCTAGTAACAGGCAGATAACTAGGCCAAATACCCATTTACTAAGTTGTTTAAGATATAAAAAGGAATATCATTTTTGGCTGAATAGCTCAGATCTTAAACACACACTTTATTATAGTAGCTCAGATGTATCCTGGCCTCAGTCTATGGGTTGATGATTCAACATTGTGTGTGTGTGTGTGTGTGTGTGTGTGTGTGCCTCATCACCTCATTTGATCCTTATAACGACCCTGAGAAGCATTGGGGTGATTATAGAGCACTAATAGATCTTTTTCGTTGTCCCTACCTCCACCCCTCTCCTTTTCTATGCATTCTTCAACAGAAACTAGAGTTTGTTTATAGGAGTAAGCCACTCTGGATTTTTTTCTTTGTATTTGGAGTTGAAATATTCTGATCTTGAACCAGTTAAAACCTACCTTAGATTATTTATATGATACTTTTACCATGTCACTCACTGGACCTGAATAAGCTTTCTGAATGGGAAAGTTTGCAGCTTTTGGGACTCAGGGTTTTTATATTTTATACGTCTTCATCAAAATTATTGGACAACACTTTATTTATAAAGCTTATGATTTAAAAACTATTTTGAAAATTTTTAAGTTAATTTATTTATTTTTAGTTTTCGACATTCACTTCCTTAGTTTTTGAATTTTATTCCCCTCCTTTCCCTCCCCAAGACAACATGAATCTGATATAAGGCTTTACATATACATTCCTACTAAACATATTTTCACATTAGTCATGTCTATTTTGAATATTTTAAAGGAAAATTATATGAAGACCTTCACAGAGATAAGGAAGCTGGGGGAGGGGAGCAGTTACTGATTCCCCTATAATATGGTGTAGACTTCTTTGAGTTGGAAGAACAACGAGAAGACCAGGGGGCAAAAAAACCAACAGCAGGATAACTGTTCCTATGAAGAAAAAAATGCTTGTCAAAGGCAAGGCAATACAAAGACTAGAACACAAGATTGGAAAGTGGTCATTTTTATTGATGAGATTAACTTCTTCATTCAAGGCTATATCAAAAACAGTAATTGCAAAAAGTCGAGTGTGTTTTCAAGATTTAGACATCTTTATCAAACTAAAAATATCTCCCAAAATATTGGGAGGATTTTTTTACTTCCATGTTTCCTGGATGCCTTCCCATTGAGGCAATTATAAAATTCAATAAATCTGTTGGTATTAGGGGTAGAGTCATTCTGGAATTGCAAAAATTCCCAAATAAATATGGAATGTTTCCATATGAACTTGCACTAAACCACATATCAAAAAAGTCAGCATATTTATGCAAGAGATGGAGGTAAGCGTGCTTCAGTGCCCTGGGAACTTGCCTGATTTAAATCCCATTGAAAGCCTGTGAACCATATATAATCAAAGCTAGAATGAATAGTAATGAGCTGAATAATAGTAATGATATTAACTTGAAAAAATGGACTGTTTGGCAATGGCATGCTTAATATCCAATATAATAGATATTTATATAAATATTTCATGATGAAAAATTAAAAATGTGTTTCCAAATCTCAGAAACGTAAAACAAGTGATTGCAGCAAATTAATGATAATAATACTAATAATAGCAAACATTTATACAACATTTACTATGTTCCAGGCAGTGTGCTAAGCATTTTACAGTTTGTTACCTTATTTGTTCCTCAAACAACCCTGGGAAGCAGGTGCTATTATGATCCACATTTTACAGATTGTGACATATAAAAAGTTCAAGAGACATAGTTCTTGGGCAATTAGATATTTTATTGATCATGCTAGCGACGATTAATAAAAGGGGTCAGTGACACTCTCAAAGACCCCTCATGGAACCCACCCAATGCTTATATGCCCTTTTATCTCATCATCCACCCAACCCTTCAGAGAACCAAGCTTTGGTCTAATCTCCAAATGAGGAAGGGAAAAAATCCCGGATCTTCCCAATATTTGGTTGTTTAATAATCATTTCTCTCAAGAGGTTAAGTGACTTGCCTAGGGTCACACAGCTAGTAAGTGTTTGAGGTTGGATTTGAACTCAGGTATTCCTGACTCCTGTCCTGGAGCTCTATCCACCCTGCCTCCTAGCTGCCTCAAAAGGAGGACGTTAAGGTTATTTTTTTAAGTTCTAAAACAAAAGTTGCATAGTTGATTGTGTGTCAATAAATATAATCATTATTTTACTTTGTTTCAGGTAATTCACATACTCCAATGGTTCAGCAATTAAAATTTTTCCACTTGGTTAAAGAAGGCAGAGCTGGGAACCGCAAACAAGTAGAAGTTTTAGGAATGTGTGTTTAGGTGTGATGTCAGGGAGAACTTCCTAACAAGCAAGAGTTTTCTAACAATTTAATGAAGTTATCTAAACATGGAAAGGGCTCTGTGAGGAGGTAGTGATAATCCATTAGATTGTAAGCTCCTTGAGGACATGGACTGTCTTTTGCCTCTTTTTGTATCCCCTGTACTTAGCAGAGTGCCTGGCACATAGTAGGTGCTTTATAAATGATGAATGAATGAGTGAATCCTCCTATCTAGAGGTCTCCAGTCAAATCCAGGGGATTCGTGTTCAGGCATGAGGTTAGATTCAATGACCTCTGGGTTTCCTTCCAACCCCACAATTCTACAAAATGGCTTGTCCAAGCTCACAGAGGTCACATATTTAGCTGAACCAGGAACCAAATCCCAGGCCCCTGACTCCAGATTCAGGCCTCTTCCTCTAACCTCAGCCTTCAAGGGAACCTTAGAGATCCTCTCATGCAACCTACAAATTCACCCTACAAATGAGGAAATGGGCCCAGAGAAGTGGATGGGCTTTCCTGAAGTCACACAGCCAGTCATCCAGCCAGTTACACAACAACTGAATGGCTCATCCCTGTCTGGAAATCCAGATTCACTATTGTCCCAGCCTATGTTTCCCACTCTAGGCCAGGGTGAAGCCCCAAAGCTTCCCAAGAACTGGGACTCCGTATCTAATGTACTGTTTGTCTGAGGCATTTTCCTGGACTGGGGGCCTCTGTATTTCCATTTCCCAAATTTCAGCTAATTCACTTAGAGTGACCTAAAGGAAAGAGAGGTCCTTGGTTCAAAATCCAGATTTGCACTTACTGGCCACATGACCTTGAATAAATCCTTGCAATCAACTCCAAAGTCCTCCAGAGAGGCCTGGAGAGTATTATCATCTCACTTCTTCTGCCCTCTATGTGAGCCTTGTGTGTGTTCTCCATACAATAGTCTTTTAGGCAAATATACGTTTGCCATTCAAACAATGTGGCCAGTCCACTGGGGTTGTGTTCTCTGTAGTAGAGTTTGAACACTTAGCAGTTAGGCTGGAAAAAAGACCCTGTCTTGCCAGGTGATGTTCAGAATCTTCCTAAGACAATTCAAATGGAAGCAATTCAGTTTCCTGGCATGACGCTGGTAGACTGTCCAGGTTTCACAGACATTCAACAAAGAGGTCAGCACCACAGCTCTCATAGACCTTCAGTTTGATGGCAGCCTAATACCTCTTCTCTCCCACACTTTCTTCTGGAGCCTCTCAAACACTGAGCTAGCTCTGGCAATGCGTGTATCAACCTCATCATCTTTGTGTACTTCCTTGGAAAGCATAATGCCAAGGTATTTGAACTTACCTTCAATATTTCTCCATTTGCTGTAACTGATGGCTCCACTTATGGATGGTGTGGTGCTGGCCGGTGAAGAACCTGTGTTTTCTTGGTGTTAATTGTCAGGCCAAAATCAGCACAAGTGTCAGAGGATCTAGCCATACTCTGTTGTTTCTCCCCCTCAGAGGCTGCATTGAGTGCACAATCATGTCATGTACCGACTTTCCCTCCATTTTAGTCTTGGCTTATAGCCTTTTCAAGTTAAATAATTTACCATCAGCGTGGTAGCTGACCTTGATACCATTTTCATCCTCGTTGAAGGTGTCTGACAACATTGCTGAAAACATTAGGCTAAAACACATGGGAGCAAGCACGTAGCCCTGCTTCATTCCACTGGTGACTGGGAAAGCAGGAGAGCATTGTCCATTATCCAGAATTCATGTAAGCATGCCATCACAAAACCAGTAGGTGCTTAATAAATACTAGTTGACTGACTAATGCATGGTGAGAGAATTTAAAGACCTTATACAGAAACAATTTATAATAAAGGATGCCATATGCAATGATGACCTTTGATCCATTTGAGTTGGGGTTTTTTTTTCACAAAATGAGGATGAACTTTCACTAAGCAAAGTCATTCAACGTGTATTTATTAAGCACCTACACTACGCTGAGCAATGAGCCAAGCACTGAGGATGCAAAGAGATATGAGAGACAGTCCCTGACCTTAGGGAGCTCTCAGTTCAGTAGAGGAGACAACATGAAAACTACTAGGCACAGACCAGTTACGCACATGAGAAATTGTAGAGGATCAACAGAAGAGAGTCCCTAGAATTAAGAGAGATTGAGAAAGGCTTCCTGTAGAAAGTAGGATTTTTACTGGGACTTCAAGGAAGCCAGAGAAGTCAGGAGGTGAGGATGAGGAGACAGAGCCTTCCAGGCTTGGGGTAGAGCCAGAGAGAATGCCCAGAGCCAAGAGATAGAGCGTCTTGCTCATGGCAGAACCAGGAGGCTGGTGTCACTGGATCAAAGTGTACAAGGTGGGGAGGAAAATGTAAAAAGATTAGAAAGGCAAGAGGGGGCTGGATGATGAAGGGCTTTGGATGCCAAAGAGAAGATTGTGTGTTTGATCCTGGAGGCAGTAGAGAGTCACTGGAGTTCATTGAGGAGGGGGTGATATGGTCCAACCTGGGTTTTAGGAAAATCACTTTAGTAGCTGAATAGAATGGATTGGAGTGGGGAGAGATTTGAGGCAGGGAGACCCAACTGCAGCTGTTGCAATAGTGCAGGTGTGAGATGATGAGAACCCACGCCAGGATGGGGGCAGTGTAAGAGGAGAGAAAGGAGCAAATTCAAGAGGTGTTGCAAAGATCAGGCCTTGAAGATAGCTTGGATATGGAGAAATGAGAGATGGTGAGAAATCCAGGATGACTCCTAGGTTGTGAGCCTGAGGGCCTAGGAGGACTTCTGAAGCCCAGGGCTGTTTGACATACCAGTGATTCTTTCCAAGTAAACTTTAACTGAATTTAGAGATATCTGCAGCTGCTGAAACCAGTATCAACTGGCTCAAAAAGAACAGCAAACATCTTGCTTGCTGACTTATCTAAAGAACGGCAAAAATCCTGCTTCCCGATTTATTGGGTTTGTAGATGTCTTCTCTTTAGACCCCTACCTCCCACCTGACTTCCTTATGATGTTTCTCCCTTAACCCTCACTTAGCCATGAATGCCTCAGATAGTCATAAATACCCCAAATATATAGAAATACCTCAACCTTTTCCCATTCCCCTTTGAGCAGCTGAGAACTCTGTCTCTGCTTCAGCCTGCAAGCTTCTTCTCAGGCAATAAATGTTTTTATAATCTTTGTAAACTGTGATCAGACTCTCATCCAGGGCCCCCTTTCGGACCTGGGGTTTCTTCTGCCTTAGTAGTTAACAAGGGGTTTTTCTTTGTTTCATCGTCAACATAGAGATGGCAATTAAATTCATGGGAGTTGATGATATCAGCGAGTGAAGTAGTATAGAGGGAGAAAAGAAAAGGGCCCAGGACAGAGCTCTGTGGGACTGTCCACACTCCAGTGTACTCCATTATTGGCATAGAATTGTAAGGTGATTAGAATAGGTTGAGAGACTCATATGAAGTGTTAAAATAGAACAAAACTCTCTCTCTCTCTCTCTCTCTCTCTCTCTCTCTCTCTCTCTCTCTCCCTCTCTCTCTCTCTGTCTTTGTCTCTCTCTATCCTAACACATTCTTCCTTCGTTCCTTCCCTGCTCTTTCTTTCTTTTTTTCCTTCCTTCTTTACTTTCTTTCTTTCTTTCCTTTTTTCCTTCCTTTTTTCTTTCTTTTTTCTTCTTTTCTTTCTCTATTTCTCCCCTTTTTTCCTTTCTTTCTTTCTTTCTTTCTTTCCTTCCTTCATCCCTCCCTCCATTCCTTCTTTCTTTCCTCCCTCCTTCTTTCTTTCCTTTTCTTTTTTGTTTTCTTCTTTCTCTCCTTTCTTTCACACACACACACACACACACACACACACACACACACACACACAAACACACACCCCACAGAAAAGGTGAACCTTGGCCTCACTGGACACATGATGTATCCAGCAGAGTCAGCAGCTCACCAATTCACAGAAAACAGCCCAGGAACAGATTGTTATTCTGTTCATTGGACTCTGTGGTTGCAGAATCCCCTGCCTTGATGCATGATGCAATCACAGGTTATAGACCCAACACCAGTCATCCCGGCAATGACTATAAGCCAGGAGAGAACTTGGAGCTCTGACCTACTCAGGATTTCTGAGCCTGCTCAGGGCACTGGGTCAGGATGAGCCCACCTTCTTCCAGCTGACAAATGGAAATCCAGCCAGCTGGCTCATGGGAGTCTGGCTTTAGTTCAGGAAACATAGAGGTTTTCTCATCCAATTCTCTTATTTTACAAATAGGATTGATGGGACCCAAGGACGTTAAGTGGTTTGCCCAGTGTTACACAGGATAGAATCAGGATTTGAATCCAGGATTTCTAATTCCAAATAATAAGAGAAACAAAAATTTCTTGCATGTATAGAGTGCTTAGTGATTTGCAAAGTGCCTTACATACATTATCTCAGCCAGTCTCTATGACAGCCATGTAAGATAGGTGCTTTTATTACCCTGTGCCATATTACAGATGAGGAAACTGAAGTCTAGAGAAGTTTAGTGACTTATCCAGGGTCACACAGCTAGCAGGTAAGTGTTCAGGGTGAAATCCAAACTCTGATACTCTTGATTCAAAGTCTCTCTATCCACTATGGTAAAGCAGAAAGATTTAAAGGATTTGCCTATGATCACACAGTAAGTGGGAGGGGCTATTCTAGTCCAAGTTTCACCCAAGTCCAAGACCACATTTTTTCCACTATGCCTCTAAGAGTAGGAGTGGGCAGGGGAGGCAGTCTGGGAACATTTTCATGATGCTGAAAGAATCAAGGTTTGCTGACTAAGCCTTTCAGTGACCTAATCTCCTGCTAGCCTAGAGGGTCAGGATTGGGGTTTAGGGCAGTTAGAGGAGATATGCCCTCTTACTGTGTTATTGTAGGGCTGGGACTCCTGGATCACAGTCCCAGGAATTCTGCATAGGATGGAGCTCCAAATTCTTTCTTGCTTTAGGGTCATTGAGGAAATATGGGACTGACCTTAGATCTACAATATTAGGTGGGTTCTGGGGTTAGATGGGCTTCGTAAAGCACCTAACAGACTCCAAAAAGTGAGTCTATATGTGTTATCACTCTTAGAATGAATTTTCTTTCCTCAGTTACGGAAAAAGAAATTAGAGCTCCAAGGGAAAGTGGGAAAGGGGTGGGCAGTTGTGTTCAGAAAACTACTTAATAGTGCCAGGATGAGGCAGAAAGTGATAAGCCTGGTATTCCAAGTGATTTGGAGTGACACCCCTGGCTTGGGGCCCTAGGTGTTGGCTGGGGTCCAAGACACACCCAGGGCTGGGCTGGGTAAAGGAGAACACTCCCAGTCCCAGGGCCTGGAGTCTATGAACAAATTTATTCCTGGCTCTCCTCTACCTAAGCCCTAAAACCTTTCAGTGGCTCTTTGCCCACTGCTGAGTAAAGTACAAATTCCTGAAGTTCACATTCAAGGCCTTACAACATTGAATGCCACCTTGCTCATGTGGCCTCCACTGTTTGGGCACTCTGGGCTTCAGCCAAGCTGGAGGCCTATAAAGAGCCTCTACTTTCCCACTCCTGGTCCTTTACTCTAGTCAGCAGAGGCATAGCTAGAAATTCTTGTAGCAGAGGCAAACTGGGAGAAGAGGACTGGGATACAAATGGCAGCCCTACCAGAGGCATAGCCAGGAGGAGGCCACCCATCCGCTGCCAAGTCCAACCACTCTCCATGGGGCTTAGAAAGAGAAGGAGGGCTGAAGGATGAGCAATGGGACCTTGGATCAACCAATCAGTCAATTAATCAACAAGGATTTATTAAGCACTTACCAAGCGCCTTTGCTAAGTGCTGGGGTTGTAGAGACAAAAGTAAAATAATCCCTATCCTCAAAGAGTTTATAGTCTATCAGGGAGGACAAGAAAATATATAAACAAACAAATGAATGAATAAATAAATGAATAAATGTAACTGTTTATATACATATATTTATTTATATTCACATGTACATACATATTTGCATATATATGTATATATACACATATATGAGTGTTTTGAGTGTACACACATATATACAGGTATTTATTTATCATACAGAAGCTTAATAAATAGATGTACAAGAGGACACATAGTATATCAAGCTCAGACACTGGAATTAGAAAGGCTTGAGTTCAAATTCCACCTTTGATGTCTAAGAACTTGGCATCCACAAGCACATCGCTGAACATCTCTCTATCTTCATTTCCTCCTTAGTCTAATTAGGAAAATAATAAAGCAGTTCCTACTTCATAGAGGTGCTGTGAGTCAGTTAGTCAATCAATCAACGAGCATTTATTAAGTGTGCCAGGCACTGTACTAAGTGCTGGAAATAGAGAGAAAAGCAAAAAATAAAGCCCTGCTCTCAAGAAGCTTATATTCTAAGGTGGTATCTCTATTTTAGTTAGGGACCTCTAAGATCTATACTGAGTAGATGCAATGTAATCTTGGAAGGGCAAGTCAGGGGAACAGGAAAGCCTCCTGATGAAAGGATGGGGCTTAAATGAAACTGGATTTGTGTTTCCCAAACTTTGAAGGGCTATTTAAATGTGCTTATTATCATTCACAACATGAATTGACGAGTCATGGTGTTTTGTTTCCCCCCCCTGCCCATCTCCAATTTCTGCTGCCTCTTCCCATGTCCTTGTTGGCTCCTGGGCCAGGATTTCCTAAAAGAATCTGAGTTGGGGCATTCCCCCCTCCAATGCCCCAGGATGGAGCCAAAACTAGGTCCCTAATTGATGTAGGATTCATTATGCTTCTCCTTCCCTGGTGGCTCAACTTTCCAGATTTGCAAAACTCAGTTCCTGGTGCTCAGGCACCCAGGAGTCCTTGGGGGTGGCCTTTCTCAGAAAGCTCCCAGGGTTCTTTCAGGGGCCAGGTTTCTCAAAAATGCTGGGGTGCCAAGGAGGCCCGAGACAACAGGAAGTGATAGTTCTGTGGGAAGTCCCTTGTGTGTCAGGATGCTTGTCTTGCTCTTGGTCTAGGCTCCCTAGAGCCTGGGGCTTCAGCTTCCCATACTGTAGACCGAGGAAAGCAGCACCCATCACAGGATCCAGGGGGATGGGCACAATAGGGGATAGGACGATGACAAAGAATATACCTTATCCTAGAACAGGAGCTGGACTTTATTTATAATTATATACACCTTTACCAGGAAGTGTTAGATGAGGCATAAGCTCTTTGGCCAAGCTGCCCTGACTTTCCTACTCTCCCCCGCACCACTCTGTACACAGCTGTGTTCATTATTCAGAATGTATTCATTCAGATCACATCATTCCACCATAATGTATTCATTACTGGCAGAGAGGCCCTAAATGGCAGGATTTGAAGCATTCTCAAAATCTTGTCTGCCCCAAGTGCCTGAAACATATGTTATCAGAACAATCCTGTTGTCTCCAGAATGTCTCTGGGTAAAGAGTAACCTAAGAACAGGACAGCTAAGTGGCACAGTGGATAGAGTGTGGAGCTTGGAGTCAAGAAGACTCATCTTCCTGAGTTCAAATCTGGCCTCATACACTGACTAGCTGGGTGACCCTGGACAAATCACTTCATCCTATTTGCCTCAGTTTCCTCATGTGTAAAATGAGCTGGAGAAGGAAATGGCAACCACTCTGCCAAGAAAGCTACCCAAAATGAGGTCATGAAGTGTCAGAACAGTCTGACCACAACAAGAACTTAAGTCTCACACCATCTGAAGTGGGAAGCTCTCTGGTTTTAGAGTCCAAGGAACTGGATTTAAATCCCACTTCTGATACTTGCTACTTGTAGGACCTTTAGTACTTCACTTAATGTTCTTGAGCCTCAAAATGAGAGAGCTGGATTCAAAGACCTCTGAAGTCCCTAGGATCCTGAGCTCCTTTCCTTCTCCAGTTCTGTTTCGTCATCCATAATAAGGGCTGGTATTTATACAGAGTCTTATATGCTTTAAAAGTATGATCTCTGTAGATCCTCACAGCCACCCTAGGAAACTGGTATTATTATCATCTCCATTTTAGGGATGGGGAAATGGAGGCACACAGAGTTCAGTGACTTGCCCAGGGTCACACAGCTATTAAGTGTCTGAGGCTGGATTAGACCTCAGGTCTTCCTGACACCAGGTCTATATCCTGGAGCTGCCATAAAGTGAGGGGGCTGAACTAGACTCATGGGTTCTCTTAACCTAGGTTCCATGAGTTTATTCCTTAAGATATTTTGATAATTATGTTTTATTTTGTATATTTAAAAACATGATTTTAAAGGGATCTGTGAGCTCCAGCAGACTATCACCAAAGGGGTGCAGGGCACAAGGTTAAGAACACTTGGACTAGATGCTAACGTACCTTTTAGATGCAAACTCTATGATCCTATGCTCTTGACCTGGATGTGATGATCTGGTCCAATCCCTTATTTTTGTAGGTCAATCAATCAATACACGTTCATTTGTTAGGCTCTTGCTGTGTGCCAAGGACTGAGTGAAGTGTGTGTGTGTGGGGGGGGGAAGACACACAGTCAAAAATGAAACAATCCCTGCCCTCAGGGAACTTATATTCTATTAAATGAGGAAACTAGAACCCAGAGAGGTGAATTCACTTTCCCAAGGTCATGGAGCTTGTAATGAGCAATGCCAGGATTTGAATCCAGGTCCACTTTATAACTGGCTCGCTTTCTTCAATGCCCTGCTATCTCTTCACTGGGATAAATAGGTTGACATATCCATATCTGTGAATGTGTCAATGGTAGATTGGTTTCCCCATTACCTAGCTGTCTTCCAAAGGTGAGCAGGATCTTAAAGGGTTGGGACCAGAGAAGGGGAGACTCAAAAAGAGAGGGGAGAGGTGAAAGCTTAAGGAAAGTCAGGATGGGATAGACCAATGGATGGAGGGACCTCCTTGAGGAAGCATGAGCTTATCCTAGAGGACTCTGGGAGAGTGGATGGGAGTGAGGCCAAAGACCCCCTGGCCCATTGCATGGTTTTGCTGAGCCTTAGGATTCCTGGGCTGATTCTTCATCAGAGCATGCCTACTTTTTTCAGATAAGAACCAGTCAGGTTTCTGTTTGGTCTGAGTCACCCAGCAAAGCCTGTCTTCTGAAGGATGGGCGGAGTTCAGTGCAATGCCCACAAGCTGGCCAGGGTACTCTCCTGGGAGGATGGAAAATGATGTGTTCTTGCTCCTCCTCTTGTCCTCAGGTAAAAAACAGTCCAGGCTTGTGAAGGAAGGCCCAATTGCTGTCATTGGGAGTGGCAGCTCACATATCCTCCTCTTCACCAGGCTTGACCTCTCATCTGACGGGTAATCACAGCAACCCATTAAAGGAGGAACTAGCACCTTACCCCTGAAGACAGAAAGTGGTCTTAGGTAAGTTCCATTCCCTCCTAGTTGCTGGGTTTCATTTTATTTTTTCCATTTTGGAGAATGGGAAGAAAATGCCTTGCCACTGGGTATTTGGAGGTCCTTAAGATAGAGGTTGCAGGAAAAGATCGATCAAGGAGGGCTGGTGGGCTTTTCCTCATTGGAAGTCTTTGGGCAAAAACTAACTGACCACTGAGGACCCTGAGTTTCTATGAATCACAAATGTTAGGGCCAGACGGGATCCTGAAGTTCTCCTTATCTAACCCCTTCCTTTTACAAAGAATCTAAGACCCAGAGAAGTAAGGATTTAAATGAGGGACCTGTCCATGGTCCCAAGAGCTGTAACGGGAAGGCAAAGGATTCAACCCAGGTCCCCTGGCTCCAAGTCCAATGTTCTCCACCCTTCTCCACACTAACATCCCTCTTCTCCAATGGGCTCAGAAGCCAGAACTGTGCTGTTTAATCCTCAGGAGTAATGAAGAATACGGTGGAACTAGTGTATGTAGAACTTATCTCTGTCTACAGCAGAGTTAAAAAAAAGTTGTTGTGGGTTGACTCAGATTCCAGGTGTGTTAAAAAATGTAGGCAGGGGATCTTAAGTCTTTCAAAGAGAACAAGGAAGAGAACAAGGGGTTTCCTCCAGAGTCCAAATAGTGTTTGCCTTTCAAAATGCCAAAGAAAACAACTGTGTGATTGTGCTATAAAACTATGCCCTTTTGTTGACAGTTCTTTCAAAGGTCCAGCAGGGAAAGGGGAAAGTTCTTCAAAGAAGCTAGTTTTGAAAATTAAAAAGGGAAAATCCCACTAGGGATTCAGATTTGGAAAAGAAAAAGCAAAACAATTCTTACTTAAGAGAGGTTAAAGTGTATTCTATATAAATGTAAAGACTAGTTCATGATTTAAATACCAAATTTAGAAAGAGAAAGTAACTGAAATTGTGACTTCCAGGGTATCTTTTTCCTGATTGGGAGAAATCCTTGTGGTGTTGGTGGGTGTGGTGGGGACTGGATGTAGTTTCGAACATGTTCCTAAAATTCTAAGCATTGTGCTACTGTGTTTGTACTCAAAGCCCTGCCACTTGACCTGGAACAACTTTGGGGGCAGCTTTCCCCATCGCTGGACCTCATTTCTCTCATCAAGAAACTAAGGGGATTGGGCTAGATTATAAGATCATAGATATAAAGCTGGAAGGGGCCTCTGAAGCGCTTTACTCTACCCCCTTTATTTTAGAGCTCTTAGCAATTCCTGGCGCACAGTAGGTACTTAACAAATGTTTTTTGATTGATTGATTCATTGATTACAGACAAAGAATATGAGAATAAAGAAAGTAAATGAGTTGGCTGAGGTCAATCAGGGGTCAAAAATGGCAGGACTGGGATTCAAACCCAAGTCCTCTGCCTCCAAATCCAGCCTTTTTCTGCCCCATCATGCTGCCTCCTATCATTGCTGTGGATCCTTCCAATTCTAAGCTATGAAGTCGAAAGATCTTGTGTCTACATTTTGGAAAGTTGAGACTATTAATAATAACTCACATTTATATGCTGCCTTACCATTGACAAAACATGTTCCTTACAACCACATGAGGAAGGCAGTGTCAGTATGATCACTCCTATTGTACCCATGAGGAACTGAGACTCAAAGAGATTAAGTGATTTCCCAGGGGTCACATGGCTGGCAACAGCAGAGCCAATAGTCAAACTCAGATCATCTCACCCCCATTCTAGGCCTTAGCCATGCTACTGTATGACTCAGTCATATAGACAGCATGCTGCCCTTTTAAGGCATCCCCAGCCAAGCAGGAACTTGGATAACTAAGATGAATGATAAACACATGACCAAGGTTCCATGTTGTAACAATAAACTTTTTTAAATTAAAAATAGAGCAAATACTCTATTTATAGGATTCTTGCTTATATTATCATTAAATTATTTATTGTAAAGATTATGAAATAATAAAGCTTTCTTCAAAGAACCAAAATGTCAGAAAGAGCATGATACAGAAGGCAAAGCTTGGGGACTGGCAGCGAAGATTTTGCTGTTCCCTCATTGAAGTAAAAGAGAGAGCTGTTGGGAGAGATTATAAGTGAAGAGTAATTTTTAAAATACGGGTGGCACAAGAGATAGTTAATTCTCATAAGGCAAATGGCCAGATGACTAGATAAAAGTGTGGCTGGAGCATCCTTGAAGGCAGAGGCTTCTACTGCCACTAGAGCAAACCTGCAGTCCTATGACCCTATTTAGCTCTGGAAGAATATTCAAAGCTATGTTAAACAGCCATGGACAACAGTTAACTAAATGAGAGAAGGTGCTATTTTTTGCTTAGGTGTTTATTACTTTTCCATATTTTCCCTTATTGCATTGATAGTTCATTGATTTCTTATCAAAAAGTTGTGAACTGGTTTATTGTCATTTTAGTTAAGAGTCATATCTTTGGGGAAAAAGCAGTATTGCCTGGATTATGAGCAAAATGTTTAAGAAAATCCTTAAATAGCTATACCTGAAAGAGAATTCCTGGCTATCATGAACTAATGTACTACTTTCTATACTACTATGTACAGTAGCTATCCCTAAACTAGATGAGGTGGTACAGGAAGGAAGGATGGAAGGAGGGATGCAAGGAAGGAAGGAAGGAGGGAGGGAGGGAGGTAAGGAAGGAAGGATGGAGGGAGGAAAGGAAGGAAGGAAGGAAGGAGGGAAGGAAGGAGGGAGGAAGGAAGGAAGGAAGGAAGGAAGGAAGGAAGGAAGGAAGGAAGGAAGGAAGGAAGGAAGGAGGGAGGGAGGGAGGGAGGGAGAGAGAAAGAGAAGAAAAAATGAAGGGGGAATGAGGGGAGAGGAGAGGAAAGGAGAGGAGAGGAGAGGAGAGGAGAGGAGAGGAGAGGAGAAGAGAGGAGAGGAGAAGTGAGGAGAGGAGAGGAGAGGAGAAGAGAGGAAGGAGAGGAGAGGAGAGGAGAGGAGAGGAGAGGAGAGGGGTAGGGAAGGAGGGAGGAAAAAAAAGGAGATGGGAAGAAAGGATACTAATATTTATTAAGTGCATGCTATATGCCAGGCACTGGTATAAGCACTTTACAAATAATATCTTATTTGATCCTAACAACAACTCTGGGAAGTAGGGTTTTACAGTTGAGAAAACTGAGGCAGACAGAGGTTAAGTGACATGTTCAGGCTCACACTAAGTAACTGAGTCACATTTGAACTCAAGTCTTCCTGACTCCAGGCCTAATGCTCTATCCACTGTGCTACCAACTGCAGGGACCATATTTTTTTTAAATCTTAGTATTTCTTCCAATTCTTTCCTTTGTACTCTGCATAATGTTTATATTGAACCTGTGATTTTATTGACAGGGAATTCCCAATGAGGTAGTTCTTTCTATCAATGCATATCAATCTGCATTCTGTAACTCCATCTAGTGATTTAGGCAGTTGTCTGATAATATTGTATATTTAATATAAACTTGTAAAAATCAAAATTGAGCTGAAACTCTCCAAATTGCTTAAGAACTAGGAGAAGCTAGGTAGCTAACAGCTAGCATCCCTTGCAGTGTTGACCCTATTCAGTGAATCATAGAGTTAGACCTAGAAGGGAGCTTGTGTTTAGTTGTTTTCAGTCATGCTCAACTCTTCACAATCCCATTTGTGGTTTTCTTGGCAGAGATACTGGAGTGCTTTGCCATTTCCTTCTCTAGCACATTTTACAGATGAGGAAACTGAGGCAAACAGAGTTAAGTGCCTTGACCAGGTCACACAACTAATAAGTGTCTGAGGCCAGAGAAGATGAGTCTTCCTGACTCCAGACCCTGGCACTCTATCCACTGCACCACCTAGATGTCCTCTACATGGTTTATATGTGCTTCAATTCAATTCCTTCTTGAGTAATTTGAGAATATAGTTGACTTACCTCAGTGGTATCTAGCCCATATTTGGAGATACTCTAGAAACGACCAGCTGTCCTTGCAATGCCTCCATGCATTGGACTCCAGAGGCTCCAGGATCAGAAATAGACTCTCTGGCATTTGCTACCCTCCCTAAGCTGCCTTCTTCCTATCTTCCCTGTCTTCTTATACTTGCTTCCAGACATCTATGCTTCAGCTACACCGGCCTCACTATTTCTCACACATAATAGCCCATCTCCTGACTTCTCACTTTTGTACTGGCTGTTCCTCATACCTGGAGTGCTCTCCCTCCCCATCTCCACCTCTAAATTTCCTTGACTTTCTTCAAGACTCTGCTTTCTGAAGAAGTAGCCTCCCAGTTGCTAGCACTTTCTCCTTTGAGATTACCTTCCATCTACTCTGGATATATCTTGTAGGTACCTAGATACCTACCTGCTGTCTCACCCATTTCATGGTGAGTTCCTTGAGGGCAGGAGCTGTTTTTGCTTCTCTCTGCATTCCTAGCATTTAGTACAGTGCCTGGTATACAATAAGGACTCAATAAATGTTTATTGACTAACTGTGGAGAATACAAAGGAAGAAGATAAATCAGGGAGTAACAGCTGATAGTTACATAAGACTTTAGACTTTGCAAAGTCTGTGTTTTTCATACATTCTTCTCTCACTTGCACCTGATAATAAACTTGTGTGTTCTAAAGCATTGTTATCCCCAAAGCTTCCAAATACTGATCAGGAAGCAATCTCCAAGAGATACTCATTTTTCCAGTCACCAGCTATGTAATGGATACAAAAGACAGAATTTGAATCTATGTCTCTCCTGGTTCCAGTTCTTCCTTTCCACCAAGACTTCTTGCCTGAAAGAATGTCTGTGAGCCTAAGGTCTTTAGAGGAGAAATTGCTGCCATCTTTGTCATTGGATGGTGGCAACCAAAAGTTACCTAATCAGTAAAAAGAGAATCGGTCATGCTGGGAGAGAGTAGATGGTAGTTGGGGAGGGTGCATGGAGAGAGGGGGTAAGAAGCCTTCTCCCAGCATTGGCTGGGGGTTAGGTACTGACAAAACTATTAATATACTTATTAACATAATGATAGAAAATTGTTAATATTTATTGTAATATAGACTGCTAAACCTCTTAGTCATCACGACAATGTCAAAAATTCCAGTGTCCATATATTCCTACCCCTAAAATAATGAGATTAGGTTGAGCTGAGACACACCTTAAGCCCCCATCCTGGAATCTTAAGCCCCCACTTCAGAGTCTTTCCTGGTAAATAGAACCAGCCAGATTGCCCCCTTGATATTGCTACCCCTTCTGTTAGGCTTCATGGCTCGAAGGACAAAATAGCCAGAACAAAGTGGTTCTCCTTAGCTCAGATTGCCAAGGGCAGCTGGCATCTCATGACCCGGTCTTGCTACTCCTTCCCCCTGCCTTCCTAAGGTATAAAAAACTTCTTATAAGTTTCCAGTTTAGGAACTCCCTGGTGCTTTGCACTTGTGGATGACCCCAGTTTGCAAACTTTTTTCATTTCAAATAAAGACAGATTTCTTTTTTCCTTCACTTAAGCATTTGGTTTATTTCAGGACCTGGCAGTACCCTTTCATCTTTCATGCAAAAGTATTTTGTGGTGACTTAGGAGGTCACAAAACCCGAGGAGGGCTTGAGAAGAAGGGTTTGGTTTGTAAGAAACTTGAAAGAAATGCCAGGAGAATTCTGGGGACCTCAGAGCCTGATTCAGCAAGTCTGTGAACCTAGGAATCTTAATCTCCTTATAATGGAGAATCACTGGGTCATAGGCATCAGCTGGGAGGGCCTTCAATCTCCTGCTCAAAGGGCCTCATTTTACGGATGAGGAAAGAGCAGCCACAAAGCCAATAAGCAGATTGTCTGGAATGGCCATAGGGAGAGAGATGGGTTCAAATCCTGAAGGCATCTTTCTTTTCCTGTGAACATGACTGTGGAGTGATGAGACCTGCTGTTTAATTTATATATTCCAATGAATGATAGACTTCAAGACCATGGATTCAATGAAAAGAGCATTGGATTTGATCTCAGAAAACTTGAGTTCCCCTTAAAAAAAAGGAATCTGCCTGGGGTAGCTAGGTGGCATAGAGCACTAAACTCAGGAGGACCTGAGTTTAAATCTGGCCTCAGACGCATGCTAGCTGTGTGACCCTGGGCAAGTCACTTAACCCCAATTGCCTAAAAATTTTTTTTAAAAATACTCTGCCCAGAAAACTTGGATTCCAATCAGGCTTTGTTACCTACCATCTGTGTGATCTTGGGCAAGATGGTCCCTTTCTCTGGACTGCAGTCTCCTCATCTGCCAAACAAGGGAGTTGGATTCAATGATCTCCAAGTTTCTAGGTCAATGATCTGTTGATCCCATAAGGTGATCCTCTTGAGAGGCTATACTCTGGTATCAGGTATGAGGGAAATGCCATAGAGCAGCATATACTTTTAACTCCTCTTTGAAATTGGTGGACCATGCAAGAAAACCATCCTTTTTATTCAAGTCATCCCTGATGTCGGGTCCAATACAATGGCTTCCAGATTTCTCAGCCACTTAATTCACCAACTATGTCTGCACATGACCATCTACTATCTCCAAAAACCCAACCCACCTTCTGAAGATAAAGATTCCGCACAACCAAGCACATGACAAATGACTGCATTACGGGGTGTCATCCAAGAAGAACAATGGTGGCATCCTGGGAATAAGTGAGAGGGCACCCTCTCGACAGTCACTCTTAGAAGGGAACAGCACTCATGTGGATGGATCCATTCTGGTTTGTTCATCAAAAACAACCTGTCAACAAGGTATAGTGGATAGAATGACTAACCTAGAGTCAGGAAAACCTGGATTTGAATTCTGCTTCTTGTCCTACAGGCAAATCATTTAACTCCTCTGAGTCTCTCTTCCCTTGTCTTGAACCTTGCTGTATGGACCCAATGAGCTACTATATTTAGAAGTGCTTTACAAACCTTAAAGCAGCATCTCACTGAACTCATGTTGCACTGTGCTTGGAGTCAGGAAGACCTAGATTCAAATTCCCCTTCAGACACTTACTAGCTGTGTGACCTGACCAAGTCACTTCACTGGTTTCTGCCTCAGTTTCCTCTGTAAAATAAATGAGTTTGATTCAATATCAGTCCCTACCAGCTCTAAATCTGTGACCTTACATGTCTAGCTATGCTAGGGTTATAAAGACAAAAACAAAATAGTTCTTGCCCTCAGGGAGCTTAATGGAGGAGGTAATATGTATATGTAATATACATGCACATGTGTATATGTTATATATGTATATTTTATATGTAGATAGATAGATAGATAGATGGATGGCTAGACAGATATAATGTATACAAGGCAGTTGAGGGGACCAGAAAAAGCCTCCTATAGGTTACACAAGCTGAGGCTTGAAGGATGGAAGGGATCCCAAGAGAAGGAAGAGAGGAGGGTTGTGCATTCCAGGCATGGTAGACAGCCAGTGCAATGGTATGAAGATAGAAGACAAGAGTCTTTTTTAAGATTAGTTTATTTATTTTTAGCTTTCAACATTCATTTCCACAAGATTTTGAGTTACAAATTTTCTCCCCATCTCTACCCTCTGCCCCGCCCCAGGATGGCATGTATTCTGATTGCCCCTTTCCCCAGTCTGCCTTCCCCTTTCCCCTTTACTTTCTTGTAGGGCCAACTAGATTTCCATACCCCATTTCCTGTATAGGAGATAGAGAGTCTTGTGGGGAGAACTATCTGAAGGTCCATTTAGCTGGACCATAGAGTACACACTGCAGTAGAGTGGATGTATAAGGCAGGAAAGGTAAGATGGGACCAGATATTGAAGGGCTTTAAATGCCAAATGGGGGAGCTTTATATTTGATCCTGGAGTCAATAGGGAGCCTGTGGATTTTGTTGAGTGAGGGGGTGTCATGGTCATACCTGAGCTTTTAGGAAAATCACTTTGGCAGCTGTGTGAAAGATGGGCTGAAATTAGGAATAGACATGAGACAGGGAGACCGATTAGGAGTGATCCAGGTGATGGGTGAAGTGACAGTAAGCTAGAGCGAGAAGCATGAGCTATTGTGACAGTGAATCTCATTGAGATTGCATGGGAGAGTGGAGGACATTGGGTTGTGAACCTCAGAGACCTAGACTCCAGCCCTTTCTCAGGGGCTATCTGGATGTGTATCCTTGTCCAATTCACCCAGCTGTTCCAGACTTCAGTTATAATAATGACGGAATAAGGTTTCTAGAATCAATTACTTCAAGTCCCAAACCCCAGGCTTCTCTATCTTCTGCCTTAAAGGCAGCTATACGTGGTGACCCTGACATATTATTTTCCCTCTTGATGACTTGGTGTTCTTATCTATAAAACATCTCATCTTTGACTTCTTAGGACATTCAAATCAAAGAATTTTAGATCTGAATGAGACCTCAGGAACTATGTAGTCCAATTTTCTACTTGGCCTCTGATCCATTCTATAGTGTCTTCATGTGGTCATTTATCCTCTGCTTGGAGATGTCCATTGACGGGAAACCCCTTACCACTCCACACAACCCATTGCACTTTGGGATCGTTCTTAGCAATAATTGGTTTTCCTCATATCAAGCCTACATCTGCCTTTCTAAAGCTTGCCACTATGTTTCCCTCCAAGGCTTTTCTTCTCCAGGTTAAAGTGACACAGTAACCTCAAAAGAAGCTATGAAGTGCAGTGCACAGAATTCTAGACTCGAGTCAGGAATGTCTGGACTCAGCTTGCTTCATGTGTAACTCTGAGTGAGGTGCTGAACCTGAAACTCAGTTTCTTCATCTATAAAATGAGGATAATACATTTCCCAATTGAGAAATGGTCAAAGGATATGAACAGTTTTCAGAGGAAGAAATTAAAGATATCTATAGTCATATGAAAAAATGCTCTAAATCACTATTGATTAGAGAAATGCAAATCAAAACAACTCTCAGGTACCACATCTTTCCTGTCAGATTGGCCAACATGACAAAACAGGAAAATGATAAATGCTGGAGAGGATATGGGAAAATTGGAATGCTGTTACATTGTTGGTGGAGTTGTAAACTGATCCAACCATTCTGGAGAGCAATTTGGAACTATGTCCAAAGGGCTATAAAAACATTCATACACTTTGACCCAGCAATACCACTTCTAGGGCTATATCCCAAAGAGATCATACAAGTGGGAAAGGGACCCATATGTACAAAAATATTTATGGCAGCTCTTTTTGTGGTGGCAAAGAATTAGAAATCAAAGGGATGCCCATCAATTGGGGAATGAGTAAACAAATTGTGGTATATGAATGTAATGGAATACTATTGTGCAATAAGAAATAATGAGCAGACGGACTTCACTACAACCTAGAATGACTTATATGAACTGATGCTGAGCGAAGGGAGCAGAACCAGGAGATGATTATACACCATTATAGACACATGGTATCTGTAAGGACTGACTGCTAGACCTGACTCCAAAGGACTCGTGATAGAGAAAGCTACACACATCCAGAAAAGGAATTATGGAATCTGAATGCAGATAGAGGCAAACTTTTTGCTCTCCTTTTTTTCCTTCTTTCTTGGTTTCATTTCTCCTTTCTCATGATTCATTCCATTGGTTATAACTCTTCTTGACAACTGGACTATTACGTAAATAATTTCATTGTGAAGATATATGCAGAACCTACACTGGATTGTGTGCTGTTTGGGGGAGAGGGGAGAGGAGAGGGAGGGAGTGAAAATTTGAAACCCCAAAACTTGTGAAACTGAGTGTTGTAAACT
The DNA here is from genome assembly GCF_011100635.1 of Trichosurus vulpecula. Taxonomy (NCBI): domain Eukaryota; kingdom Metazoa; phylum Chordata; class Mammalia; order Diprotodontia; family Phalangeridae; genus Trichosurus; species Trichosurus vulpecula. The sequence continues at coordinate 401,694,668 of NC_050575.1, forward strand.
AAAAATAAAAAATAAATTTGTTTTAAAAAATAAAAATGAGCATAATAATACCTCCATCAACTACCTGGCAGAATTATCGTGAGGTTCAAATGAAATAAGATTAATGATATGCACAAAATATTTTTCAAAACTTAAAAATGGATCTAAATGTGGGTAGTTGCTATTAACTATTGCTAATTATATTCCAATTTTTTTGCTATTTATTTTACCATTTTATTATTGTTCTACTATTACTATTTATATTCACTGTTAGCACGATGGACAATTCAAATCCTGCCTCAGCCACTTACTAGCTGTGTCACCCTGAAGAAATCCTTTAACCTCTCAGCCTCAGTTTCCTCATCTGTAAAATGGGGATATTAATCACACCTACCTCCCAGGGTTGTTGTGAGGATCAAATGAAATAACATGTGTAAAGTGCTTCTCAAACTTTAAAGCACCATATAAATACCAGTTATTATTGTTGTCATTGATATTATTAATGTTATTATCCTGTTTTCTCTCCTCATCTGGAGGATTCACAGCTTGGGGTTCAAATCCTGACTCCGCTGCTATGTATCCTTACTGCTACTCTATAACCTTATTGCTACTGTGTAGCCTTCCTGATACTATGTATCCTTACTGACACTGTGTATCCTTGCTGATACTATGCGTCCTTACTGATACTATGTATCCTGTCAAGTAATCTCACCTCTCTGGGCCCATTTCCTCCCCTATAAAATGGAAAGATCTGGACAGGATGATGTCTGAGAACTCTTCTAGCTTTAAATTCTTTCCCAGAATATTGAGACTTTAGAATTTTATAGTTCTATTACAAGTATTGTTCTATCTATTAGAGGTACTATTATCCTCATTTTACAGATGAAGAAATTGAGGCACGGAGAGGGTTAACAACTCACCCGAAGTCACATAGACCTAGAGAAAGGAAGATGTTATTTATAACCACAGAAGAAAGGAAACTCAGCAACCATATTGTCCAACTCGTAGCCAAAAAGGAATTCCCACTGTACAACCCCGACAAGCGGTTGTCCAGCCTTCAATTGTTGCTAGTTTCGGAGCATTGAGCCAGAAAGCTAAACTTTCCCCCCAGGACCAGTTCCCCGCAAGTCTGTCACTTTTTTAAAGGATGCAAATTGCCATCGGGCAACCTCATGAGTCGAGGGCTTCCCCAATTTCTGGGCTAGACCCAAAAGGAAAATTTCCATTTTCTCCTAGAAATTCTCCTTTTAAAATGCCCCAAGCTCAGTAGCAGGATATCCACCAACCAGCTAGAAAGGAATGATCTGGTTAGGTTAGAGATGATCTCGTCCCACCTCCTTGTTTTACGAAGCAGGCTACTGAATCGCAAAGAGCTTGAAAGATGCTCAGGAAGGTTTTCATTATGCTTTTCTTCCAAGGGAATCCGTGAAGAGGAAATAGAAATCTTGTTTTGGGGAAATTGCACATAGAGGGCTGTTGCGACACCAATTGCGAAATCACAGGCCAAAACATGACAACAATAGTTTTTTGGAAATTCTAATGCATTTCCGGTTTCCAGTCCCTGACAGCAAGAGCCCTGTTGAATTTGGTGGGTGGCCTTTTTCTTTATAAGGAGTGGTACTTGGGTTGCAATGGTAGGTAGACCGGTGGAGCCCACACTGGCCAAGAGAGCAAGATGGACCTCTGTGTGTGCCTCCGGGGCTTCCTGATCACTCTCTTCCTTTTCCTTTTTCATTCAGAAACAGCATCCTTTCCCTTTAAGAAAATGACCAGCAAGAAACAGGCATACAGGTAAGTTGGTCACTTTATAGTTATTGGTCACTCTGTGCAAGAGTGGGCTGGGGGCAATCCATAGGTGATGAATGCTTAGCTTTCAGAGTGGTTGGGGAACTCGGGCTGGCAAGGGCACTAGGGGGCTGGCAAAGGAAAGAATGCTCCATCTACTGTTCGGAAAAAGTGGAGATGATTGAACAGGCTCTTGGGGAGGCAGCCTACTAGAGATGAAGGATGCTGGATTTCGAGTCAGGAGAGAAGGCATCTCATATCCAGCCTTCAACACTTCTTAGCTGTGCAACCCAGGGCAACCTGATAACTGAGATTTTGGTAATAGAGTAAAGGTTTGCAAAGTCCCATGCCTATGTTATTTCACTTGGACCTCTGGGCAATCATGTGTGATTACAGCAAATATTATCATCTCTATTTTATGGAAGAGGATTCTGCCACTCAGAGGGGCTAAGTAGCAGCTAAGCAAGTAAGAAAGGGGAGAGTTGAGCCCATGCCTTTCCTGACTCCAGGTCCAGCACCCTACAAACTATGCCAAGCTTTAGTAGCTTGAGCGATTCTCTTAACTGAGCCAAGCGTCAGTTTCCTCATCTATGAAATGGGGATAATAAGACTTTCAATGACTACTTCCCAGGATTCCAATGAAGAAAATGCTTTGCATGCCTTACAGGACTAAGGGAATGGGAGTTGATATGATTTTCAAAAAGACTCAGCACTGAGAAAAAGTCTGACCTGATGTTGTGATTTCCACAAAGACTTTGGAAATTCAGCCTGTGTTTAAAAATTATGATGGACGGTTACTTTCTCCCCAGGACAGTGCTGCCTGAGAGATTAGAATTCAAGAGAAAGTGACTTTGCTCAAGGGGGTTTGAATATCAGAAGACTTGTTGGTCTGGACCTGGAAGGCAGATTTCTATCAGCTATGCCCTGCTGCTACAGAACAGTGTATATGCTTACCATACTGGTCTGCCCCCAGCCCATCTGATGGATTGCAGTCTATCATCTGCTGTATATTTTACATTCTAACAAGAGAACTTGGGGAAAGTTTTAGGAAAACTTCATTCTCCTGAACTTTCTCAAAGTAATGGGGTTTTATTGTTGTTGTTCAGTCATGTCCAACTCTTTCATGATCCCACGTGAGGTTTTCTTGGCAAAGACACTGAAATGGTTTGTCCTTTTCTTCTCCAGATCATTTTACAGATGAGGAAACTAAAGCAATCAGGGTGAAGTGACATGCCTAGGGTCATATAGCTAGGAAGTGTCCAAAGCTGGATTTGAACTCAAAATGAGTCTTCCTTACTCCAGGACAAGCATTCTACCCACTGCAGCACCTAGCTGCCTTTTAAAAGTAGTAATGAGCTTTAAATGCATTTTTTATTGGAGCTATAATATGGGGATAATAATACCTGCCCTGCCTGTCTCACAGAGCCAGGGTAAGAGTTAAAATGAGCAAATGTAAGCAGTGTTTCTCATGGCTCCAAGTCTATGGCTTACACTGGGAAAGCTGGCTTTCTAAACCATATGCCCTGGCCTTTCAGAATCTGGGACATTTACCAGAAGACTTTCTACCTGAAGAACAACCAACTTGTGGCTGGCTACTTGCAGGGCACAAACACTAGGCTAGAAGGTCAGTTATTGAATGAGGAAAGGGATGTGTGTGTGTGTGTGTGTGTGTGTGTGTGTGTGTGAGTGTGTGTGTATTCTCAGTATCTTGTCATATACTGGGCACTGCTTTTTGAGCAGTCGATTAGTGTGTGTGTGTGTGTGTGTGTGTGTGTTCATTTGCATATGTCTATATACTGAGCCTCTGGGTCTAGGACATTGGGTTCAATCTCTTTAAGCTTTAAATTCAAAGCCCTATTTTTTTCCAAATTCCAAACCCCTGCTAGACAGTGTTCCTTTGATTCCTAAGTCTGAAGCTTGGCTTATGGTGTCATGAGAGAAGGGAATGGCCAGAGCCCCATGAGAGTAGCATGTTGTTATACCCTGGGCATGCTAACATTAGGGAGCCAAATAGATAAAAGGCTTCCAGATCTAAAGCTGGAAGGTATCTTAGAGAACATCTAGTTTAACCACCCCCCCTCAACATTACAAATGAAGAAACTGAAGCCCATATGGGCTGAGTAGCAAGGGTCAGAGTCAGGATTTCAACCCTAGTCCTCCTATTCTAAGTCCAGAAAGCTCCCTTTCCAGTACACCAGCTCTGTCATGAACTATCTGGGTGACCTTGGGCAAGTCTCTTTGCCTCCGTGGGTCTATTATTCCCTCTCTGTACAAATGGGGAATTGAACAAGTTCATCTCTAAGAGTCTTTCCACTTCTGATTCTCTCTCTCTCTCTCTCTCTCTCTCTCTCTCTCTCTCTCTCTCTCTCTCTCTCTCTCTCTCTCTCTTTCTCTCCCTGTCTGTCTCTGTCTCTGTCTCTGTCTCTCTCCTTCCTCATAACATAGAAAGTCTAGAACTCAGGGTTCTCTTTTATTCTATCTCTCTGCCTCAATTTATCTCTCCCTATAACATGGAAAGTCTAGAACTTGGGGTTATCTTTTATGTATCTATTTCTTCCTCAATCTCTCTCTTCTCATAATATGGAAAGTCTAGAGCTCAGCCTTCTTCATTTCCCCATGGGGCTCACCCACTAAGGGTAAGCAAGGCAGGGAAAGGGAAAGTGATGAAGGCAGAATTTTCACTGGCACCAGAAGGCAGAGCTGGAAGAAATGGATCATAGTTCCAAAGACAAAGATTGAGGTTTGATGTAATGAAGAACTTCCTAACAATTGGATAGAGATGGGACCTGTGATTTCATTGGATGAGAGAACTTCCAGCTAAGGAAAATCCTTCCCCCAATGCAGGCTGACATCTTTTCTGCAATTTTAGAGTTTTGGAGAGTTAGCCTTGGAGGGTAAGGGACTTCTCTATGGTCACACAGCCAACATGTGGCAGAGATAGGAACTCAGGTTGAGGCCAGTTTTCTATCCACTAAGCTACACTGCCTCTCAACAGAGTGATCCCAAAATAAACAGGGCAATCTCAAGGGGTTTTGGTTGTTCCTTCCCCCTGGAGGTCTTCATGCCAAGGCCAGATGACCACTTGTCAAAGATATTCAAGGATATTATAGAAGAAATTCAGGTATAGGTAGGAATAGATGGCCTCATAGGCCCCCCAACTCTGAGATTTTGTGAAATGGTGGTTCAATGACAGGAAAGGACTCACCCAAAGCTGCTTAGCAAGGCTACTGAAGCCCAAGACCCACTCCTGGCTCATGGGTCTGTCTCTCTGCCCACCTCTCGCTCTCTGACACTTTAGGACTCTCACTGTCTTCTCTGCTGTGTTCTTTTTCCAGAGAAAATTGACATGGTTTCCATTGAGCCTCATTCTGTCCTCTTGGGGATCCATGATGGGAGCCTCTGCCTAGCCTGTGTCAAATCTGGTGATACAGCTCGGCTCCAGTTGGAGGTAAGAATCTCTTCCCATGCCATCATTCCATCAAGGCCATCTCCACTCTTCCACTATGGTGCCCTCTTATAATCATGTCTGTTGAGGAAGTGTTGACCTCCAGCATTTCTCCACCTCTATCAGAACTTGCCTACTCTATGTCCCATTCCCTCAATTCGCTAATCTCAGCTAGGAAAGGGCTAAACTAACCCTTCAACATGTTCATAGGGTTTAGTTGTATGACTGTGGCCAAGTCCTTTCCCTTACCTGGGCCTCAGTTTTCTCATCTATAAAATGAAGGCTTTGGGTCAGTTGATCTTGAGCTTCCCTTCAAGGTCTTAGAGTCTAACAACCTATGATTTAAGGTGCTAAGATATTACCCTTCTCAGGTAAGACACCTTCTGTTCCCACTGTGTATTATCTTGTATGTACAATTTTACATCTAAATTCCTCTACTAGAATGTGAGCTCCTTGAAGGCAGGGGCTTTTGCCTTCTTTTTATATTCCTAGCCTGGAATAGTAAGCACTTAAGAAAGACCTGTTGAGTGACTAACAGCAGCCACCCCACTTCCCCAATTCAGAATCATAGAACTACAAAATTTCAGAGCTAGAAATGACTTCAGTGGCCCATCAATACAACCCATGTGCAAAAATAATCTTTACTATAAGATACTGACAAGAGATCATTCCATCCACCTTGGGTTAGTAAGAAGACAGTAGTAGATGATAGATAGATAGATAGATAGATAGATAGATAGATAGATAGACAGATAGATAGATGAATGGATAGATAAATGGATAGATGACAGATAGATGGAAATAAATGGATAGATGAATGAATGGATAGATAGATGATAGACACACACTTAGACAGACAGATAGATAATAGATAAGAGAATGGAGAGAGAAATGATAGATGTATACATGCTTAGATATATAGATCATAGATGGATAGAGATAGATAAATAGAAAGATAGCTAATAGGTAGAGAGATAGATATATAGATAGAGAGATGGATGATAGGTAGATAGATAAATAGAATGGACAGATGATAGGTAGATGGAGATAAATGGATAGATGAGTGAATGGATAGGCAGATGATAGATGGATACCTGCTTATGTGGATAGATAGATAAATTGAACATTTATTAAGCACCTTCTATGTGCCAGGCATTATGCTGAATACCTTTGAGCTCCTGGCTAGGTGAAACAGAGTAAAATCATAAGTAAATATTATTGAGAGAGAGTAAAATTCAAAACTATGTCAAGGTCTTGGCCAACAGTAAAATGCAATTAATCTGAAGGTCATAATTTTTCATTGTTGTGCTGCCCTTCAGACAACCTTGATTATTTGAATGCACCATTTTAAAAGTATGGAAATAAATACATTTAAAACTTGAAATAAAAAAATCTAGTACTTAACCCTTCCTAAGCTGAACAGAATGTGTGTGTGTGTGTGTTTTTTTATTATGTAAGTCAAAGGATAGACCCAGCATTGCTAAGAATCTTTGCCATTTGGGCATGGTTCCTAGAGTCAGAGAACTACATTTTCAGAGCTGAAAAGGATCTTAGAGATGAATTAATCTAACCCCTTCATTTTTATAAAGGACAAAACAGGCACAGAGAAGGGCAGGCTGTCTATCCCCAAGGACACACAGCTCCTCACAGATCTCTGTAGATTTGACCTAGTGGTCTACCACCTCCCCAAACTTTGTTTTTCCTTAGCTTCCATGACAGGTACTGCTTCCTCCTGGGTTCTCCTCCTCTTCTCTAATGGTGTCTTCTCTGTTTCTTTCACTATCCCTTTCCCTTTTCCCTTTTCTCTACTCATCCCTAATGAGTTCATTATTAAACCATCTTGTTTCTCTGTCTCTAGGCAGTGAACATCACAGACCTGGACAAGGATAGAAATAAGTCCAAGCGTTTCACTTTTATCAAGTCTGAAAATGGCTCCACTTGCAGCTTTGAGTCTGCTGCTTGCCCCGGCTGGTTCCTCTGCACCCAGGCAGAGGCTGACAGGCCAGTCAGCCTCTCCAACACTCAAACGGAGTCTGTTATCACCAAATTCTACTTCCAGAAGGAATAACTCCAAGAGGTCTGCCTGCCTCTGCTCCTCCCCTATACTGTCTCCATTCCTTGCTGACTTTCCCCACCAAGGGAGACCTTCCCTCACCCCTGGGCCTAGAAATCCCCATCTTTTTTCCATTGCTGGCCCTCCCAAGGTGGCAGTGCCATGGTCATGTCATCTCTGAGCCAGCACATTGAGGAATGAGGACTGGAAATAAGGAGACTTGGGTCTCTGCCTTCCTGCTTTTTACTTATGTGATCTTGGACAGGTAGCTTCACTTTTCTAAATTTCAGTTTCACCATTTGTAAAATGACAAGGCTGGATGCAATGACCTCTGAGGTCTCTTGCAGCTCCAAAATTAATCTGATTCTAAGCTCAGCTAGCAATATGTTACCTGATTTTCCTTTCTCTTGGTCTCAGGGTCCCCTTCGGTCCCTCAGGGGAAGCAAACCTGCCCCCACCAAGAAATAGGGCCCTGGGGGAACTATAGGAGATAATAGAGACTCAGATTTGTGAACTGGGCATTTCGGTTTTTGGGGGGGTTTTGTATGTCTTGTGACCTACTACATCATGTTTTAATAAAACCTTGAAAAATCATTGCGTTGGCTGCTACTATATGAATCTCCTCCCAGTACTAGGGCAGAGGGGGCATGAAGAAAGCACTGAGGTTGGCAGGACCTGATTCCCAACACTGTTAGTGCCTTCATTTATTCCCCTTTCTGGTTCCAACCCTCAGTTTCTCCTCAACAAAAAAGAGGGCTAAAGCTCTCTAGGGGAATTGAGGCGACTAATGGCTGCAGTATCCGAGAGACAATGAAAAAATAGTCTGTACTATAGACCTGACACGATATAGAATGACTCCCACACAACATATTCTACCTTGAGACAAAAGGACAAGAGAGGCTAAAAAGGTCTGGGGACTATTAATAATCAATGTCTGCTATTTCTTAGGGTTGGGGAGGTATATTCAGACTGAAGCACTGCAACTGCATGGGGGGGGGTCCCTGACATATGAAGGGCCCCAAGTCATAAGGAAAGCGCTTTATCAACCCCATAGATTCCCACTCCCACCCCTATCCCCATCCCCAACAATCCTTTTCTTCTCATGGCTGAGGAGAAATCAAAATCTTTATTTCTTTTTTCTATTAATATGGATATATAATATTTTTATCATAATCCATTGTATTCATTATCAGATTTGTTAGAGTATAATTGGGTAAAATAGGTTTTAACAAATTACTATATTTCATCTTTATCTGTTATGAATTCTCTTTTTTCCATTTTTAAGTATCCTAATTTTGTTTTCTCCTGTTTTGGACCAAACTAGCTAACTCTTTAGCTATTTATTAGGTTTTTTTTTTTGTTAATATACTCACAGTTGTATTTATGGGTTTTTTTTTGTTTTCAACTTTGTTTAGCTCTTTCATTTTCAGAAATTATATTTTCATGTTTATTGTTTTTGTAGTATATTTAATAGCATTCTGATTTCTTGATCTGTTGTTTTTCTCATATGTTGATAAAAGTGTGTGGAGATAAAACTCCTTCAACAAAAACTGCTAGGAAAACTGGAAAGCAGTCTGGTAGAAATTAGATATCCACCAACATTTCATGCTGTACACCCAGGGAAGCACCAAATGGACAGGTGACTTAGACATGAAGGATGACATCATAAACAACTTAGAGAAGCTAGGTGGCCTAGTGAATGGAGCCCTGGGTCTGGAGTCAGGAAGACCTGAGTTCAAATCTGGCCTCAGACACTTCTTAGCTGTGTGACTTTGGGGGAGTCACTTAACCTCTGTTTGCCTCAGTTTTGAGATGGGGATAATAATAGCACCTACCACTCCCTTCAAAGTTTATTGTGAGGATCAAATGAAATAATATTTATAAAGTGCTTAGCACTTATATGTGCTGAGCACATAGTAGGTCCTTAATAAAAGCCTCCTCATTTCCCTCCTAATGGTGGTTACCATTTTGGGAGGGGATTGCTGTCAGGCAAAGTCTTGTTTGCCCTGTCCTAGTTATAGCCTAAGTTTCCCACCAACATTCATGCCAGAATTGTATGGTGCCAGATCCATTATAAAACCACTAAGTGTATCTTATCAAGAGACTGGTGAAAAAGGAATTCCATATAACAAAAAAGCTAATTTAGATATTTTTGGTGTAAAATTCAGGTCTCCCCCCAAAAGTGAGGTAACTCTCTTAGCTGGGTTAACTTCAGCAAAATTCAACTCAGGCTTTGGAGGAATTTCATAGAAGCAATGAAACAAATGTCCACCAGGGGGCAGGCCTTCCTTGAAGAACAGTTTCATAAATCTTGGATTTGTATTTACCACTCAGAAAGGGTCTTATATCAAAAGTTTTTAACTTTACAGCGCCATGAGACTTTTGGAGTCTGATGAAGCCTGTGGATTCCTTCTCAGATGGAATAATAACATTAAATGCATAAAATAAAATACAAAGGATAACAAAAGAATCCAATTATAGTGAATACAGTCATACACACACATATACACACATACACACATATACACACATACACACATATACATATATACATACAGATACACATACAGATACATATGTGTGTGTGTATATGTATGTATGTATGTGTGTGTATATATATGAAAGACAAGTTCCTGGACCAACCCTAATACTGGAGTGGTTTGCCATTTCTTTCTCCTGTTCATTTTAAAGATGTGGAAACTGAGGCAAAAAGAATTAAGTGACTTCTCCAGGGTCACACAGCTAGTAAGTGTCTGAGGCCAGTTTTGAACTCAGAAAAATGAATCTTCCTGACTGGAAGTGCCTGGCACTTTATTGACTGTGCCACCTAGCTTCCCAGTGTATATATGTACACACCCATATATCTAATGTATATATGTATGTACAGATTTAGGTATATGTATGTCTATATGCATATGTATGCATATGTAGGTATACATGTATGGGTTTATAAGGGTATGAGAGTGTGTGACACACACACACACAGAGAAACCTCCCTTTGAGATGCTGACATGACATGACATGACATGACATGTATACAGATAGGTATAATTCCAGATAGATTGGGACAGGGACAAAGGAGAGATATGGATGAAGCGCTGTGAGAAAATTTGAGAAGAAAAAGGTCACTTTCAGCTGTGGGGATCATTGTGAGGGAAGGCCAGTAGAGGAACTAACTCAACTGAGCACAACCCCTGCCCTCAGGGAGCTTATAATTGGGAAGAGGAAAGATAAGATGCAGGCATACATAATTAGAATGTAGAGTGATCATGGGAAATAGAATATAATAAGTGAATAAGGAAGGTGTAAATACAGCTTGAGAAAGGAAGTTATTTCCAACCAGAAAGGATAAAATCAAGGAAGGCTCCATGGAGAAGGTGGCATTTGAACTGGATCTGGAAGGACTTAGAAGATTTCAACAGATAGAATTAGTTTAGGGGAGAAGATAGCAAAGGCAAATTCTAGGTGCACTGGAGCATGAAAAAAATGATTCACAGTTCAAGGTAGTAAGCGATAAGCTCCAAATCACTGATAAGCACAACAAATACCTCAGGAACTCAAGTCAGGCCAATGGAAGTTTGGCTCATGAGCTGGAGTAAAGGCTTTATAATGCAGGTGGACCTTGAACTGGGTCTTGATTAACATCTCACTCTGAGTGAGTATTTGCAATGTGGATTTAGTTTGAATAATAATCTTACTGTTGTGTATTATTATATTATATATAATTTTATTATTATTATATTATATAATATCTAAGTGTAAAAAAGATAATGTAGTCCTCTGTTATTAGAAGTTACAAAGGAAAAGCAAATAAAAGGAACCTGAAAGGATAGGGTCAAAATGCAAGTCAGGAAACCCAGCATATTTCCAGAAAAGAGGTTAATCAAGATCAAAGAAGATCCCTAGACAGGCCTAGAGGATCACAGAAGTGTCAATGTTGGGCTGGAAGGTACCTCTGAGGCTGTCTCATCTATCCCCATTTAACAGATAAGGAAGGTGAGGTTCAGGGGGGTTACATGACTTTTTCAAAGTCACATTGGATATAAGTGACAGTGTGTGTGTGTGTACATATATATACATATGTGTGTATTTATGTATAAAAATATGTATATATACATGCACACCCATAAGCATATATGTAAATTGGGCCATGAGATCCTTTAGAGCGGAGACTGTCTTTTGCTCTTCTTTGTATACCCAACACTTAGCACAGTGTATAGCACATAGTAGGTGCTTAATAAATGTTTTTTAATTGATATGCACAGGTGTATGTATGTTTGTGTTCCATCAAATGGCACAGCATTTATTCTATTTAAAGGAAAAGCTTACTGAACTGCAGAGAGATCCAGACAGTAAAGCCATAATTTTTGCAATACCCATTTCAGACCTAGACAAATCAAACAAAACAAAAAGAAAAAAAGAAATTAATATCCTGAAGAGATTACTAGAAAATTAGATAGATATTTTGGCGATTACTGTATGGGAGCCATATGGAACATATTTATTTTTCAGCTTTGTGTGGTACCTTTATCAAAAAAATGACTACAAGAAAGGGAGAAATAAGCAAATGCATTAAAGTAGAAATTGTAAATATCTCTTTATAGACTATAGTGCAATAAAAATTTCCATCAATCAGAGAAATTTGAAGAAAGAGTTCAGACTTAAGCGATTACTAAATGATATAACCCTAAAGAATCCTTCATTGTGGTCTCCAGAAACTCATTCTGCAAGATTGCATCAACCCTAAAACTCATACTTGATCAGTACCACTGCCTCTGCCCGCCTTGCGCCTGATTAGAGAACTCCTCCCAGGCCTTCTGTCTAAGGAAGGTGCTCTGGAAAGTCATCTCATCATTGCCCATCTGGCTGCTCCTCTCTGGACTTCATCATACCTTGGCTCCCAGATACCTTACTTCCCTGCCCCCAATCCCACCGCCTGCTTTTTACATTTTTCTTATGTGTTGTTTGCCTCCATTAGATTATGAGTTCCTTTAAAGCAGAGACTGTTATTTGTTCCCTTTGCATTCACAGCATTTAACACAGTGCACATTGTAGGTGCTTAATAAATATTTATTGATTGCCCAAGTAAAGAATGAGTGGGTTAAAGAACAAATCATAAAGAACAAGGAATCATATAAAAATGATAACAGTGAAGAAACATTAAAAAATATGGGATGCAGCCAAAGTAGCCCATAGTGAAAATCTTACATCTTTAAATATTAATGTGAGCCAAAGACCAAAAAAAAAGTGCAGTGAACTGGATGTCAAACTGAAAAAAAAATAATAACTCTGAGAATAAAATAACAATTCTTAAATCCAAGAACTGAACAAAATTAAAAACAGATGACTGTTTTTAAAAATATTTAATGAGTTTATTTTTAACATTCTTTTCCTTTTTTAATTTTTAGTTTCAAATGCCCTTTTCCCTTCCCACCTCTGTCTACCCACTGAGAAGGCAAGCAATATGATATCAATTATATACATGAAATCAATCAAAACATATTCATATTGACCATATTTTTTAAACCAAGAAAAATAAAGCAAGTGAGGAAATTATTCTTCAATTCATGCTCAGAGTTAATCAGTTCTCTCTCTCTCTGGAGGTGGATAGCATTTTTTCATTATGAGTCCTTTAGAATTGTCTGGGATCATTGTGTTGAAAAAAATAATCAAGTCTTTCACAACTGATCATCATTATAACATTGTGGTTACTGTGCACAATGATCTCCTGGTTCTTTTCAGTTCACTTTGCATCAGTTCATATAGGTCTTTCCATAAAACAGATTACTATTGATATTGTAAAGAACTGCATTATATCATTAAGAAAACTAAGAGTTGCTTTTATAAGTTCAGAAAAACAGGCAAACCATTAGCTAATTTGATTTTTAAAAAGACAGAGGAAAGCCAAATTACAAAAAAAAAATGAAAAGAGAGAAGAAATTATTGGTGATTGTTATGTCATCAAAACTAAAAATTTAAACAAAATGGATAAATGTTTACAAAAATATAAAAACACCAATTAGCAAAAAAGGAAATAAGCAACATAAGTAACCTGATCTCTGAAACAGAAATAAAACAAGCCATAAATGAATTCTTATAGGGAAAAAAACACTGATCCTACTTTGAACTTAAAACTTCTTTTAGTTCTCTCTTAATTCTATTCATAGATTCATATTAATCATTTAAAATTAACTTATGTTAATTATTAACTTATTAATTATTGACTTATGTTAAATTATTTTCTATTTTATTCTACTATATTCTATTATTTCTATTTCAAAATTATTTCTATAGAAATAGAAGGCATTTTATCAAATTCTGTTTATGAGACAAATACAGTCATTATTGAAGAACCAGAAAGAGATAAGGCAGAGAAAGAAAACCACAAACTAATATCACTAGGAAATTTTGACATGAATACTGAAAAAATAGCAAAAATACGACAGGAACATACTAAAAGTTATTCATTATCACTAGTTTGAATTTATACTTGTAAATAAGGGTTGATTCAACATTAAGGAAATTATAAACATGACAGATCTATTAACAAAAATTATATGAATAGTTACCAAAAAAAAACCCTTCAAAAAGACATAACTGATTTACATTAAAAGCACTAAAAAGCAAAGGAATAAATAGGCCTTTGTTGATTATGGTAAGTGATATCTTCTTAAACCAAGAGATGGCATTATTTGCAATGAATGCTAGAAGTTTTTCCAATAAGATAAGATTCAAAGCAAAGATGTTTATTATCAGTGCTATTATTTGATATAATTCTAAAAATGCTACCTATCACAATAAGAAAAGATAAATAAACTGAAAAAATCAGTATAGTCATAGAGAAAGCAAAATTATTTTTCTTCATAGCTGGTATGAGTTGTAGCCAGAATGGACTTTATTTTCTTTGAATGACTCAGCTTGCCTCGTTGAGCTTCCCTGGACGCTGGGGCTTGCTCTTCCGGGGCAGGACCAGAGCTTCCTGTGTGATGAGTCGTGGGGCTGGCTGAGGGGAGGTGTGTTAATGTGGTCTACGCTAGGGGGAGGGGCCAAATCAAGAACCAATCGGCCCTGGTCTTTCTGGCGGCGCTTGATGATGTCAAAAACTCTATAAGAGGGGAGAGGACAGCTTGAAGATCCTCCTTTCCTTTTCCGGTTGGAGCCAGAGACGCCTACAGCCAAAGCTGAGCTGCTGGTAGCAGAGCTGACTGGAGGCTAGTGGGTAATCTTCTTACCATAGAGGGGAAGCATGTATACGATTTTGCCTTATACCATCTCGCTTCTCTGTGGCCTCCTGGTTACCCTTGTAAGGCGGACTTATTGGGCCTGGAAGCTTTTGATGAAAATATCAAAATGGGGACGCTAGTTTGTGGGCTTGTTATTATAGAGTGTAAATACAAGCTTTAGTTCTCCTGCCTTCTGCCTAGAGAATTCCTTATATCCTGCAGTTCTGGACCTTTTAGGCACATATGAGATTCTCTTTGAAATCATAAATTCTGCCTTCCTAATATATGAGTCTATTTAGAAAAAAAATTTTTTAAATTAAAAGAATTTTGTTACAGCTGCATATTATAAGACAACTCCACAAAATCATATTCATATTATATATATATATAAAATCATATTCATACATGTATATATATACACAGATATATGTATATGTTATATATGTATCATATATATGTATGTAACAAAAACCAAGTATTATAGACAGAAAAGGAAAAACATGTCTTAAGGGTGTGAGAAATGATTATTTCTCTCTTATATTTAGTAATTAATTATTGTATTAGGACCAACGTTTTTCTTTTTCTACTTTCTCATCCAGAAAGCAGCCAGTGTGGGAAATCTCTCTTAAAGACTCACCCAGGTCAAGATCTAATAAGACAATAAAAGTAATTCTAAGTTTAAGCTAATGGGTGCATCCCTGCTCATTGTGTTATCTCAGACAGGTCTTGGAAAATATGGATCCTCTTTTTTTGTCAGAGAGGTGAAATAGAAATGGATAAGTCTCTTTGACTAAGATTCAGGTGACCCAAATCATGGTAGCCTGTCCTCTCATTGTAATATCGATTCTCTCATTAATTGTTAACCAATCAGTGTTGATTGACCCCCTGAGGAATACCTGCTCTTCCAAGGACATATAAATTGTGCACCCACCACCATGAGGGGTCTCTGGTCTATGAGAGATAGCCAAATGACCATCCTTTTATTAAAATGCTGACATTATTAATAAAATGATTAAATTACCCAGAAATTATGTCTCTTCAAATTTTTTTAATCATTACAGGAGTTAACTTACCAAGATATATTCAAGATTTATTTGAATACAGCTATGAAACATTCTTTTCAAAAATAAAGGAAAATAAATAATTTCATAGAGATTCATTATTTGTGGTTGGACTACAATATACAGATGTAATGAAAGTGGTGATATGCTATTTTACACAATGTCATGCCAACCAATCAAGGGGCTACTTCATAGGACTAGTCAAAATAATAACAAAATTCATGGAGTTACTGTGATGAAATGAGACAGTGTAGGTAAAGTGCTATATGTTTGTTTGCTGTTCTTATTCTCCAAGTTCATCGCTCCTGTTCTGGGTTCACTTTCTTCCCTGCAAACTTGTACCAGTATGGTTGATCAGGTTTCTTCATATGTAGTCCAGAGGGCAGGCAGTAACCATTCTCCATGATCACAGTTGTAGTTTTAGGCAATATTTGTTTGCAGAAATGGATGGGATCAAGAGATGGCCACATTAGCCGCATTGTCACCCTGAGCTCCAGATTCCTGAAACAAAGGTATGTAGTAGGCTATGAAAATGGAGATGCTTACCTTTGCCTGTGGCCGTACAGGTAGTTAGAACTTCATCAGACAGCAAAGACTTCAAGGTCATCCACTGCATCCTGGGCCCTCACCAGTTGTCTTGACTTTCGTCTTGCTGCTGGACTTTGATGACTCCAGAAAAGAGGGCGAGGCTGAGTATTTCTGCAGTTCTGCCTCACTTAAATCCAAACTGACACACAAGTCAAGAAAGCACCTATGATGTCATTGGTCCTCTTCAAACATGAAGGATGAACAACAGGTAGCTAGCCTGGGGAAAGGAAGTTGAATGTGGCTCTTTCTACCTCTAGGTGTGGTGCTCTAGTAACACTGCCCCAACAAACAAACAGACTTGGGGAGGGAAGGGAAGACCATTGTGGTACATTCATGGGTATGGGTCAGGAGATGAATGATGAACTATCAAAGGAAACTGAGGAGTGATCAGGCAATTAAGAGACCCGCAAAGAGAGAACACTTTTATGGATGTCAAGGGAGAGTGTCTCCAAGGAAGAGGAGGTGAGAGACAGCATCTAGAGATACACACAAGACAAGTTCATGAGGTCTAAGAAAGGGCCACCAGATTGGGCATTTAGCATTGACCTTGGAGAAGGTGGCTTTGCAGTAAGGTCGATGGATCAGATAATCAAAGATTTAGAGACAGACATACCCAGAGGATCACAAAATCAGAGGTGCAGGGCCAGAAGGCCATCTAGACCAACCCCCTCATTTTGTGGATGAGGAAGATTCACTGCCTTACTCAAAGGCACACAGGTCCTAAGGGACAGCAGAGGCTCCTCTGACTAAAACCCCAGTGCTTCCTTCACTGTATGATCCTGAGTCAAAAGTTACACCACATGGTGGGTTTAAGAAATGGCCCCTTGGTGAGGAGTTGGTAGTAATAAGGCTGTCTAAGCTCTTCTTAGAGTTTCATTTGTGAAAATAAGAAAAGGTAGAGGAAGAGGGATGGAGAGATTGACAGGAACAAGTGGTGGGTTTTGTTTTTTATGCTTCTTTTAGTTTTGTTTCAAAGGATGGGAAAAATCTAAGCTTGTTTGTGGGCAGTAGGGAAGAGTTTTTAAGAAAGGAGTGACTGCAATGAAATAAAACAGGATCCTGGGACAATGAGGAGGGCAGGGGATCAAAAGCACAAGCAGAGGGGATGGTCTTGGCAAGGAGGAAGTTTTATTGGAGAGCAGAGCAAAGAAAGCCTGCAGAATGACATATGGGGGGTTGAGGTATGAAAAAAGGGGTCCTAATGGACTTTTCTATTTCTCAGCAAAGGAGAAACCAAGGTCCTCTGCTGAGCAGGAAAGTGTATCAGAGAGAGAAGAGATTTGGAGTAGCTAGGAAGGGAGCATGGCATTGGCCATAGAGCAATAGCATTGGAATCAGTAAGACTGAGGTCTTCTGCTACCCCATGGCTTGCTGTGACCCTGGCCTAGTGATTTGGCCTCTCAGGGCTCTCTAGCCTCATGAAATCACAGGTCTGGTACAAAATCAACAAAAGAAACTAAGTCAGAGAAGAATGAAAGGTTGCCACGTGTTCGTGAAAACCTAAGTGAAATTAGACAGTATAAATTCGAAGTCTATCCAGTTGGCCACGTAGTGTGGCTTTCTCCAGCAGCATTCTGAACCACATAAGTAATTACAAAAGTATAATTGGCCATATTGTAAACCTCTTGAGGACTAAGACTGTTCAGCTTTGGTTTTTGTATCTCTAGACCCCAGTACAGTGCCTCACACACAGTAGGCACTTAATAAATGTTTGCTGATTGATTGGTAGGAATGACCCTAGAGTTGGGGTGAGCGGTGGCAAGGTGTGAGTAGTGACTTCACCTGGCCATCTACAGGCACAAGACTGCCATGGAGGACAGTAATAGATGTGTGGCTCATAAGATCCATCTTGTCATTGTCAGTGTAACAGGCCTATACCAAAAATCCTGAGCACCTGCATTCTCCAAAGTCACTCTATGCATGCCATTCTTTGTCAGATGAAATCCCTTAGCACCAGAGAAGGCTGGCTCATTCACCTCTAGGCCAGTCCTCTCTCCAACCTTACCAAACCCCTGAAATTTTCCTGGCCAGCTACAGGCCCCAGTTTCAGATGTATGAGGTCTATGGTGACTATGTGACTACTACGGTCATCTCTTGAGGCTGTGCATAACTAAAACCACAGTTGTGAGTCTGTCTGGTGGTCACTTCCCATGCCTTGACACCGGATAAAAGAACAGAACAAAACCAGACCAGCTTAACCAGCCAGAGCTGGAGCGATGGACAGAGAAAATAATAACAGCCAAATTATCCAGGACTTTACATATTTTATGTCACACTAGGAGGTGACTACGCTAGGTATCTCTGTTTCCATTTTATAGATGAGGACAACGAGGCTTAGACAGATAAATGACTTGCCAAGGATCAGACAGTTAATAAGCATCAGAGTTAGGATTCAAATCTAGGACTTCTTCACCCAAAGCCAAGGAGAGGTTCCTCACCTTTTCTGGTCCCCATATCCATTGGTCTTTAATTAACTATCCCATCCTCCCTCTTCAATATAAAAGATATTAAGTGTTTTTTCATAAAGAAACCTTCATTGAATAATTTTTTTTTCACTGACACTACTACTTATGTTGGGGCCGCTAGGTGGCGCCAAAGTGCATAGAGCACTGGGCTTGGAATCAGGAAGGCTCATCTTCCTGAGTTCAAATGGGACTTCGGGGGCAGCTAGGGGGCACAGTGAATACAGCACTGGCCCTGGAGGCAGGAGGACCTGAGTTCAAATTCTGTCTCAGACACTTGACACATTAGCCGTGTGACCTTGGGCAAGTCACTTAATCCCATTGCCCTGCCTTCCCCCCTCCAAAAAAAAAAAAGAAAAAGAAAAAAAATTGGACTTCAGACACTTACAGTGTCTTAAGTGACCATGGACAAGTCACTTAGCCCTGTTTGCCTCAGTTTCCTCACCTGTAAAATGATCTGGAGAAGGAAATAGCAAACTACTCAGTATCTTTGGCAAGAAAATCTCAAATGGGGTCACAAAGAGAGGTATATAGCTAAAAAAAAAAAGACTGAACAACTACTTGTGTAATATTTTAGTAGGATAAATTATTCACTGTACCCTCTTGACAGCTCCTCGTACCCCTTGCACTATGCCAAGTGGCCTCTTGGGAAGGGAGGCATGAAGGGACTGGAAGTTGTAGTAAGATTTAAAAACAGGTTTCAGAGGAATGGATCAGAGGCGAATACCAAAGACCAGAAGGCTGTGACTAGAGAGGTGAATTTCAGAATCCAGGATTACGGAAGTGGCACAGTTGTGGATAACAGTAAGGTCTAACGTATGACCATCTATCCCTGAGGCTGGCTTAGGTGGAAGGAAGCTATGAGCTGTCAAAGCTGAAGAGGCTGATGAATGGAGTCAAGGGACTAAGCGTTTGAGGGGCATTAATACATAAATTGAAGTCCCTGAGTAGAATGGGAGGGGTTGGAATAGAGAAGAGCATGAATCAGGTATGGAACTCCCGGAGAAAGGATGGAGAGTGACTTGAAGGCCTAGAAATGACTGCAGGAAGGACCTAGAAAGGGTAATAGAGACAGTTGGATGGAATCCATCTATCCATCCATCTCTTCCAAGGGAAGAGAAATTGCTGTGTAATGTTAGCCAGGAGAGGGTCTAAATGCTGCAGAGAGGATCACGCCTAGCCCTCTTCTTATTTACCTTCTATCTATATCTCTTGTATATACCTATTTATATTTAGGTTTTCTCCTTTGGAATGTAAGCTCCTTGAGGGCAGGAACCCTGTTTGTCCCCTCTTTTTGTATCCCCAATATATAGAATACCCCGAACACATAGTAAATACTTAATAAATGCTCATTGACACAAGGATGCATACAGTGACTATAACAATATAAAGAAAAACAAAAGCTCTGAAGAACTTGAAAACTCTGATCCCTGCAATGACTGCCCTGATTCCACAGGAGTGATGAGGGGTCTTCTGCCTGGCTCAGAAGTAATACACTCAGGGTATAGATTGTGACATATTTTTTGGACAAGGTCAGTGCAGGGAATTTGTTTGTCTATTATATTTGTTTAAAGAATTTTGTTTTATCTTTTGTTTTACTCAAAAGGCAGGGGGAGGGAGGGAAAATGGATTTTTGTTCATGGATGGATTGGGGCACATGAGAGAAGGCTCACACAGAAATGGAGAGTGCTATCCAGAGTAGTGTCTTCTGATGAGAGCCAAGCTTCTCTGAGAACAGAAGATGGAAGAAGTATGATAGGGAGAGATCTCAAATAAAAGACAGTTAACTATAGAACAAGCAGTTTCAGAGGGCACAGAGAAGGAGGAAGATCAGAAGAGAAAAAGGATTGGGGAGGATCAGCTCTGAGCTGGAGAACGATAGGAGTGTAGGGGATGGTAGCTGTAGTAGGGAAGGGGGTATTTGATTGACCTAAATCAAGAGGATTATTAGAAAAGGAGGAGACATGATAAGTTTCCTGGCCACAGTATGGGGAAGTGCCAGTGGGCTGGGAAAATTGCAGAGGCAGCTTTTGGCTCAACATGAAGGAAAGTTTCCCAAGACTATAGCTATCCAAAGGGACATGGGCAGCCCTGGAAGGCAATCTGATTTTTCTCGTTTATGTCCTTCAAGTGAAGGCCATGGAGGTGTTGTAGAGGGGCTTCCCTGTCAGGCTTGAGTTGAACCATGTACCCCTGGGCTCTCTTTCAATTCTGACATACTGCAAAGAGATTGTGAACTTCCTTCCTGGGATTGTTTTGTATTAATAAGGTTAGTGGAAAGAATAACAACTATAAAAATCAAAATTAATCACTGTATAATCATAATGATGAAGCCTGGCCTCAAAGAAAACATATTAGAATGCACCTGTCTTCCTTATCTGCAGAGGTGGGGCACTATGGGTGCGGAACACTACATACATTATCATTCTCAGTTGTTGTGTTTGTCAGCTTTTGCTGAACTGTTTTTGTTTCCTCTTGCTTTTTTAGGTGTTAGTTTAAGGGTGGGGGAGGGATCTATTGAGAAATGAAAATAATTTAAAAATAAGTAGTAAATATATTTTAAAAATTTCTTTATATATGCTTTGCATTTACTTAGAGGGACATAATAGAGAACTGCCCTCAATGTCAAGAAAAGCCAGGTTCAAGCCCTGCCTTTCACACACACTGAACAAATTCTTTAACCTTTCAGTGCCCCAGTCAACTCTCTGAGATTATAAATTGCAAAACAGATGCTAATTTATACTGATTAAGGGAATTTCATCCTATGGGAGTCCCTTCTACCAATAAAATCACAAATCCTAACACTGTTCTTGCATTTACTTATCTGCATATATGTTCCATCCTCTCAGTAGATGGTAAGCCCCTTGAAGGCAGGGTTTGTTTCATTTTTGTCTTTATATTACTTTATATTATATAATATACTTTATATTGCCAGTGACTAACACAGTGCCCTGCAGCGAGTCAATAAGTATTTATTGAGCCCCTAAGGGCACCTAGGTGGTACAGTGGACAGAGCACCAGCCCTGGAGTCCAGAGGATCTAAATTCAAATCTGCCCTTGGATGCCTGGGCAAGTCACTTAACCCTGTTTGCCTCCCTTCCCTCATCTGTAAAATGAGGTGGAGAAGGAAATGGCAAGCCACTCCAATATCTTTGCTATGTGTTAGGCACTGAGCTAAGGGCTAAAGATACAAACAAAGGCAAAAGGCAGCCCCTGCATGTAGTAAGTGCCTAAGAAATGTTTGTTAAATTGTTATAGCAATAAAATTGTTCTTCAAGGTTTAGAAAGCACCTTACACATATTATCTTATTTGATCCTCTGGGAGATGGGCACTTATTAACCCCATTTTACAGATGAGGACACCAAAGCAGACAGCAGTTAAATGACTTGCCCAAGGTCACACAGCTAGTGTCAGAGGTGGGATTGGAACTCCAAGTCACACACTCAATCCACTGCACCAGCTACAAGAGAGTTTGTATCTGACTCAGTTTCCTCAGTATAAAATCATTGAGTCAGAATTTTATTGCTGGAAGGGCTCTTAGAGATTGTCTAGTCCCGGGGTTCTTAACTTCTCTTGTATCATGGGCCCCTCTGGCAGTCTGGAGAAGCCAATGGACCCCTTCTCAGCATAAATGATGTTTTTTAACTGCATAAAGTAAAATACGGAAGATTACAAAGGAAATTAATTACATTGAAAGTTATCAAAAGATTTTTTAAAAACAAAAGCAAGTCTGCAGGCCCCAGATTAAGACTCCTTGCTATAGAGGGCTTCAGCTGAACACACAACTTCAAGAAAACAGTTTGAAAAGGAGCAATGTCACTATTATACAATCCCCAAGGCCTAGCCCATCCCTCATCCTGCCCACCCAGCCTACACATATATTCCTTCTCCAGCTGCTTGCCAGTGATCCCCACCTGGATGTCCCAGATGCATGGTAAATGCAGCAAGTCCAGAATTCACTTTACAATCTAGGAAAGGAAGCTTTGAAGGGAGAGAGAGGTGAAGTTATGTGCTCTCAGGCCCAAGGCTAGTCAGAAGCAGGAGGGTCGGAATTAAAAGCCAAGTATCCTGACTCATGCTCTGGGTCTCTTTCCCCTCCTCCAAACGGCCTCCCTAAGTTATTTGCCAGAATTGGAATGTTTAGTAGTAGGCCAGGAGATGAAAGAACATGAAGAAGGTTGAGAATAACTGCTGTAGGAAATCATAATAATAAAGGCTAACATTTATATGCCACCTACTATGTGCCAAGCACTATGTGCTTTGCAAATATCATCTTCTTTGATGCTCACAGCAACCCTGGGAGGTATGTGCTATGATTATCCCCATTTTACAGATGAGGAAACTGAGGCAGGCAGTGATTTTTTTTTTCCCAGGGTCACACAGCTAGTAACTAGAGCTGGAAGGAACCTCAGAGGCCACTCACCTAGCCCAACTCCTTCATTTTACAGATGAAGAAACTGGGGCCCAGGGAGATTACCGGCATGACCTGCCCAAGGTTACCTAGATTACAGGTATCAGAGTAGGCTTTGAACCCAGTTCCTTTGTCTGGAGGGAGTGATCCCTCCACCGGGCCAGGCTGCTTTCCATGCTATGCAGCAGGAAGGTCATAGACTTGGAGTTGAACGTGACCTCGGAGGCCATCCAGTTCCCTCCCTTCATTTTATAGACAAGGAAATTGAAAGCCCGGAACCTTTAAGTGACTTTTTCCATGACTTATGATTCCGTGGAATCATAAGATCATAGAGACAGAAGGGATTTCAGAGACAGTGTAGCCCAATCCTCTCGTTTTACAGAAGAGGAAACTGAAGCAAGTAGAGATTAAGTGATTTGGCTAAGGTCACACAGTAAGTGTCTGAGGCCAGATTTGAACTTAGGTCTTCCTGACTCCAGCTCCAGGGTTATATCAACTGCGCCAAATCTAGTCATCTTTCTACTGTTCTAACAGAATAAATGTGCAGTGGTCTAGGCTGGAGTTTCAGGTTCCTTTTGATTAGGTACTAAATGGAACTGGGGGGAGGTGGGAAGGAGGGAAGGGTCCCCAGTCCCAACCCTGAGCTCGCAGTCCGGCAAGACGTGCCTGGGGCTGTGGGCACTTCCCTGGACCCGGGCAGTCCTCTCTCCAGAGGAGCGGCTTGGCACGACAGAGTCTGCGGGAGGGCACGCCCCAGCCCCAGCCCCAGCCCCAGTCCCAGCCCGTGCTCCCCAGTGGATGACGGCAGCGGTCTAACCGGTCGGACAGGCTTCAGCTGTTCTCCCCTCTCTTTGAGGCTCCTGCCGGTTTGGTCTTGCATTCGGTATGCTGGAAACCAGTCTCCTGGGAGCCTGGGAGACTTCTGTGGGCAGAGGCCTGGCTGAGCCCCCTCCCTGAGCTTGAAGCTCTGCCCCCTCCCTGGCCCAGGGCTGGGCGTGGAGCCATGAGGGAGCAGCTGGGCTGGTACCTGGAGAGAGGAGGAGCCTCCAGCAGAGGCCAGGAGGAAATGGGTAAGGGTACTGTGACCTGCCCCACTGAGGTCCCTGGGAGGGTAGGCGAGGGGAGGAGAGGACGGGACTCGTGGAGGGAAACAGCGGAGGGCTGAGCAGAGAGAAGGGCTCCCTCTGCGCCCCTGTCTACTCCCAGCCTCATGCCGCGCTCACAAAATGAATGGAAGAAGCTGGCCCGGCTGTTTACCGGGAGATGGGGGCAGGGTGGGGGAGACACCCCGGAACAAGGTCAGCTTTAGGGACTGCATAGGACTGGGGTGACGCTGCGAAGGGGCAAGTACACTGGAGTAGGGCTGGGAGAGAGGAGGGCAAGTGGGCAAGAGCGGGAGCTCTCCAGCACACTCACGGACCCTCTGAGACCCAAATGGGCAGCGGCACTGAGCTGTCACACGGGGCGGGGGCTTCTGGCTCTCGTGTAACTTCTCAATGTGACCTTGTTCGTGCTGAATAGACATAGCCTCATGTCTCCCGCACCGGCATATCGGGTTAAGTGACTTGTCCAAGGTCACATCCGTAGGAAGCCTGTGTGGTTTCCCTCTGCATTTTGTGGAGGATAAAAATCGATCACGGAGAAGAGGGGGAAGAAGGTGGGAAACAGCAAGCGGAGGAATTTAGCAGAAGTTACTTAATATCAAAGGGAAGGACCACGTGCAAGTATCTTGAGCCTTAAAACTTCTTAATGGCATTTGACTCTGTTTAGGGGAAAGAGAATAAGCATTTAAATAGCACCTACTGTGTGCAGGCACTGTGCCAAGTACTTTCCAAATATTTTCTCATTTGATCCTCACAACAATTCTGGGAGATAGGTGCTGTTATTATCTTTATTTCATAGTTGAGGAAACTGAGGCAAAAATAAATGACTCGCTCAGGGCCATACAGCTTTTAAGTGTCTGAATCCAGATTTGAAGTCAGATCTTCCTGACTCCGGCTCCAGCGCTCTATGGATTAGGCCACCTTCCTCTCTCAATACCTACAATACAAACTTCTAGAAAGAGCGTTATATGGTAGAAAGCTGGTTTTGGAACCAGGAGACCAGTGCTAAGTCCCAAATCTGCCACTCAGCAACTGTATGACCTTAGGCCAGTCACTGGAACTTATTTTCTTCTTGTTCTTAATATCAAATAAAATCTTGTCATAGCCTTGCAACACTGTATACATACGGTGATTACTAGCAGCACAGATAATGTCAAGCATGAGCTAACCCTCTCCACTCTGCTGGGGTGGCACCCAAATTCCAGAGACAGAGAAAAAAAGGATAAGTCAGGGAATTGGGAAGCAACCTCTGGAAAGAGAAATGCTCACCCACCTCACCTCCCCCAACTGGATTCCTGCTTTCTAATTTTTTTTTTTAGATCTTGTCCTAGTGGGCAGCATTGACATTTCTAGGAAGACAAGCTCATTCTCTTGATTGAGAAATCAGGATCATTTTGAAGGGTACTCCCAGCTCTAAAATTCTAGCTAGGTGACACAGTGGGTAGGAAACAGGATCTGGAGTCAAGAAGAGTGAGGTTCAAATCAGAAACTTACTAGCTGTGTGACCCTGAGCAAGTCACTTAACCTTAAGCAGTCTCAGCTGTCTAGTCTGTTAAATGGGGGTGATAACAGCAGTGATTGTTATGAAGATAAAATGAGATCCTATTTGTAAAGTTCTTTGCAAACCTTATAACTAGTTAAGTGCTAGCTATTATGATGATGATAATGATTCTGAAGGTTTCTGGTCTTTGTAGGTGGCAGGTAGAAGTAGGATCATAAATCTGGAGATCCCATAAACATGAGGTCATCTCATCCAATTCCCTCTTTTTGCTTGTTCAGTCATTTTCAATCACGACCCCATGTGGGGTTTTCTTGGCAGAGATACTGGAGTGGTTTGCCATTTCCTTCTCCAGCTTATTTAACAGAAGAGGAAACTGAGGCAAGCAGGGTTAAGTGACTTGCCCAGAGTCACACAACTAGTAAGTGTCTGAGGCTGGATTTAAACTCAGAAAGATGAGTGTTCCTGACTGCAGACCTGGCATTCTATCCACTGTACCACCTAGCTGCCCTTTTTACAGATAAGTAAATGAAGTCCAAGAAGTCAAGGGGTTTGCCCAAATTCCAGCAGGTAGGAAATGTCAGGGGCAGGACCTGAATGCACAGTCTGTACCCTTTCCAGTCCCCAGCTCCCAAATCCTGGGGTTCCTATGACTCTTGGTGCACATGGTAGGTGCATAGGCTTTGAGTGGTTTTTCCAGTTTGGGGAATGGAATTGTACTTTATTTTATCCACATTCTCTCTGTTCTTTCATCCAGTTCCATTTGTAACCAAAGGCATGTGTGGTCATGGCAGCTGGCTAAGGTGAGGAACAAAGCACGTGGTGGTGGGACAGAGGGCAGCCGAGTGGCCCACCCAGGGATCAGGCCTGTGGCCTTGGCCTCATTAGCCTGGTGCTTTAATCAGCAGAGCAAACTAGCCCCAGAACTGATTGAATCTAACACACAATTAATTGAATGTCTTTGGGCCCCCATGATGCTGTGGACATAGCTAAGAACATTTTGAGGACATGGCCTCAGCCCCTGTCCTAATGTACCAGGCAGGGGCAGGCTGGCCAGGTTCATTCATTTGTTCAACAGAGACAGAATTCATTTTGCACAAGGTGCTGAGGTGGGGATGCTAAAAAGGCATGAGCTGACAGTACAGTAGGATATATGAATATTTATTCAAAAACCTTTCTCACAAGCTTTTGGAACTCTAGAGCTAGGAGGGGGTCTCAGAGCACCTCAGGACCCTTTTGCTCTCTTAAAAGTTATTGAGGACCACCCAAAGAGCTTTTGTTTAGATTTTGTCCTTTGCCACATATACATTTCTCTTCATTCTGCCCTATGGGAAAGTCTTTTCTCTCTACAAAACATCCTTTCAAATACTAGATCATGCTTCTCAGAGTCCTCTCTTCTTCAGGGTAAACATCTCCAGTTCAACTCACCCTATATGCCATAAACTTGAGGTGCTTCACCATCCTGAATCCCTTCCTCCCCAACCTTCTCTAGCTTATTGGCATTCTTCCTAAAATGTGAAGCCCACAACAGAAGATAATATTCCAAGCATGGTCTGTCCAGAATGGTACAGATGGACTCTCACCTCCATATTCCTGCATGTGTTGCCTGAGATTGAAATAGCTTTTGTGGTTGCCACATCACACTGCCAACTCATTTCACTTGCTGTCCACTGAGACCCCCAAACTTTTTTACCTGAGCTTCTATCTAACCATGCCTACTCCATCTTGTACTGTAAAGTCATATTTTCAAAAACCAAAAGGAAGATCTTAATTCATCCCTATTGACTTTTGTCTTACTCCTTCATTTTCTAACCTGTTGAGGTCTTTTTTGGATACTGACTTTGTCATTCAGGCTTAGATGTCCTTTCAGTTTTCTATTATTCTCATGTAGCACTGGGCAGCTAAGTGCATAGAGCACTAGGCTTAAAATCAGGAAGACTCATCTTCATGAGTTCAAATCCAGCCTCAGACACTTACTAGCTGTGTGACCCTGGGCAAGTCACTTCCACCTGTTTGCTTGAGTTCTTCATTTGTAAAATGAGCCAGAGAAGGAAATAGAAACCACCCCTTTGCTAAGAAAATCCCAAATGAGGCCATGAAAAGTCAGACACAACTGAAAACGGACTTAACAACAACACATAGCATTCCCTTTTGGTTACTTCACACAACATTTGCTCACAAGTTGGGTCTCCAGAGTGGCAACCACCACACAGGTACAAGAAGCTCTGTGACTCTGTACTCTTGAAACTATAGCTCTCTCCTTTTCCCAACATTATATGCAGATTTGAAAAAGCATGCCATCTATGTCCTGAACACTTATAAAAATCGTAAGTATCACAAGGGCAAACACAAATCCTGGGGTATTCTGTTGGAGACTTTATAAGTTAACACTGAGTTCTTAATGCCTTCTCTGTAAGTCCAATCATTGGACCTTTTCTGAATCTCTCCCATGGTGCTATGGCCTCATCCATGTCTCACCGTCTTTTCAACAAGAATAGTCTGATATATTTTACCCCAAGCTTTGCTGACATCTGAGTAAGTGATATCTACCGCTTTCACCTGATCCACTTATACACTCTCTAAAAAAAGAACTACCATCAATCCTGTCTGACTCACTTTTGCTGAAGCCACACTGGCTCTCTGTGATTATGGCTTCCTTTCTAGAGGTCTGCTAACCATTTCTTTAATATCATGCTGTGGGATTTTGCCAGGAATCAAAGTTAAGGTCACTGGCCTATATAGTCTGCAGACTATATTCTCATGCCTTTCTTTGAAAATTGGGACAACATTTAGCCAATTTCCCATCCTAACGGCACACCCCCCTTTTCTCCCAAGATCTTTGAAATGTCATTGAAGTCACTCAACAATCAAATCCACCAGTTTTTTTTAGTATCTGAACATATAGGTCATCTGGCCCATGTGACTTGGATTCATCAAGGGCAGCTAACTAGGTGCTTTCTTTTTCTGTATTTATATTGGCAACCAGCTACCTATCGGCTGCTTTTGATTTTTCCTTCCCTGCGAAAGGGCTACCCTCCCTGACAGGAAACACAAAAGCCAGCTGAGATTTCAACAACTCTGCCCCCTCTCTGTTTTGAGTTATCACCGTTCTGGCTGCACAGGCAACGAGCCTTGTTTGATTCTCTTCTTTCCCTCCATATTGACAGAGCAAACACGAACAAAAAAAAGACAACTCCCCTCCCTTTTTTGGTCCTTAGCTTTCTTTACCATCTGCAACTGGGTTATAACAATATTCTTAGGATACAGTCATCCTTATGTATCCATTCTCCACTATCTACCTTTCCTTCCATTTTCTATGTGCAATTTTTTTAAGTACTTCATATTTTTATTGATGCCATCTGTCCCATTGCTCAACATGTTAATTATGCTATAACAAATATGGCTTTAATATTAGACTTTTTCCATATTATCCAGAGTCATCACAGTCCATTTCAGGAAGTATAAACAACATACTTTTATACTTTACACAAGACTAGTTTTGGTCCTAACAAAAATGGAGCAGAAAAGCCAATAAACTCACTTTAAGAATTCCTAATTTTATTTAAAGGTTTTCTAAATGGATTTAGGCAACTTGGAATAATGGATTTATATAATAAAATCTTGAGACAATACTAAACAAAAAAAAGTTGTTAACACACAAAATTAAATTTCAAGTTGATAGATTTATGTTATACCAAAAAGCATGTACAGAAAAAAAAACTGAATTTATACAAGTTTCATGATAAAATAAAGACAACACAAGGTGATGGAGCCATAAGAATGAAACTATAGAAATAGCATGTAATTATTAAAAGGAGAACTAGATCTATCAAGTCCTTAGTATAGACCATTCTTTAATCAGTCTTCCTCTACTGGAAACTTTTAGTGTACAATATACCTAACTCACTCACTTTACATATATGTGTATCTTTTTAAAATTAAATTTGGGGAGCAGCTAGGTGGTGCAGTGAGTAGAGCAGCAGCCCTGGAGTTGAGAGGACCTCAGTTCAAATCCAGCCTCAGACGCTTGACACACTTACTAGCTGTGTGACCTTGGGCAAGTCACTTAACCCCAATTGCCCTGCCTTTCCCCCTGCAAAAAATAAATCTGGTTGCAAGGGAGCTAGATGGTGCAGTGGGTGGAGCATAGGACTTGCAGTCAGGAAGACCTGGGTTTAAATCCAGCCTCAGACACTCAATAGCTGTGTCAGCCTGGACAAATCACTTAACTATTTTCTGCCTCAGTTTCCTAATTTGTAAAATAGAGATAATAGTGTCTACCTCCCAGTATTTTTGTGAGGATCAAATGAAATAACATACATAAAGTGCAAAACCTAAGGAGTTATAAAAATGTTTTAGAATTTTTGTTGTTATTACTGAATCCTCTTTGCAACCGCATGGATCTCTTAAAACACTCTCTTTTTCCTTCTCACTAAAATTGTTTCCCTTTGCATCTTATAATTTCATTCCTGAGTTTCTCACCTCTTGGGGATTAACTTCCCCAGTCAAATCGTAGCCCGTAAAATCCCATCTATCCTTCCCCAGAAGCTTTTAAAATTGCCTTTTCTCAAACCTAATGTGAATGTTTGGCTTTTTTCTGTCGCAAACTCTGAGAATCAATTGTCACGTCCACACCTACATGACTCCAGTTCTTCCCAATTACTGAGAATCAGATCAAGATGTTTTCTCCCAGTTGATTCCTCCACCACTATAAGGATGAAGTTATTGTAAGGCAAGTCAAGAAGTCATTAAACACTTTGAGTATGGCAGAGAGAGTGCCAACAGATGTGTGGGTAATTCAAGTCTTCCATCACTACTATAACACACTTCCATGTCTGGTTTCTGATCTGTTTCTGAAATAATGAACACATCTAATTCCACTATACGTTTAGCTAATCTCTAGTATACAATGACAAAAATGTCTCTTTCCCCCTTCATTGATCTTCACCCAAATGCTCTCCACCATATTTTCTCCCACAAGTTCATGGACTCCCTCCCATGAGTTTACCTTAATACACAATGTTTACTGCTTTCATCTTCCTTTACTCCAGTCTTTGTTGAAGAGGTGGCCCTTCTCCTCATCAAGGTCAACCCCTCTATGTTCCAATTCTTGGCCCCATTCCTTCTCACCTTCTCCAACAGATTGCCTTTCACAGTTCTTCCTTCTCTATATAATCTTCAATGTCTCTCTAACTACTGTTTCCTTCCTTGCTGCCTACAATCACATCCAACCTTCCTCATCTTTAA
The DNA here is from genome assembly GCF_011100635.1 of Trichosurus vulpecula. Classification (NCBI taxonomy): domain Eukaryota; kingdom Metazoa; phylum Chordata; class Mammalia; order Diprotodontia; family Phalangeridae; genus Trichosurus; species Trichosurus vulpecula. The sequence goes on from NC_050575.1 coordinate 401,725,524, forward strand.
AAAGCCCTTACAAGTCCCCACCATCCCTTCAAAATATTATCCTATATCTGTCTTCCCTTTCCCAGAAAAATTAAAACTGTCTATACTTGTTGTGCCTACCCTCTACCTTCTCCCTCATTTCTCAGCCCTTTACGATCTGGCTTCTTCCCTCATCACTTAACAGAAGCTGCAGTCCTCAAAGTTTTCATGGAGGTCTTAGTTGCCAAATTTGATGGCTTTTTCCTCAGCCCTTGTCCTTCTTCACTTCTGAAGCATTTGACAAGGTTGATCAACCTCTTCCTCTGGATATTCTTGCCTCTCTGAGATTTGTGACAATATTCTCTTGGTCCTCCTTCCACCTGCTTGGCCACTCCTTCTCAGTCTCCTTTGCTGGGTCATCATCCTTATCATGTCATCTAACTGTGAGTGTAGCCCATAGGTCTGTCCTGAGCCCTCCTTATATACTCTCTCATTCTGTGATGAATGCTTGTGGATTAATTGGTTAATTAGTTGTCTCAATGACTTGTTTTTGTTTGTTTTCAGTCATGTCCAACTCTTTGTGATCCTCTTTGGGGTTTTCTTGGCAGAGATGCTGAAGTGGTTTGCCATTGCCTTCTCCAGCTCATTTTACTGATGAGGAAACTGAGGCAAATAGGGTTAAGTAACTTGCCCAGAATCACAGCTAGTAAGCACCTGAGGCTGTATTTGAACTTAGAAAGATGAGTCTTTCTGACTCTTTGCCCTGCACTCTATCCACTGCACCACCCACCACTCAATAACTTCTATCGATTTAATTATCATCTCTATGCAGCTGATTTTAAGATGTACATATCCAGGCATTGTTTCTCTTCCGAGCTTCAACCTCATATCACCAACTGCCTCCTAGATATTTTGAACTAGATATCTCATGGGCACCTCAATCTCAACATGTCTGAAACAAAACTCATTATCTTTTCCCAAAATATCTTTCCCTTCATCCAAACTCCCTATTCCTGTTGAGGAGACCATAATCCTTCCAATGAGTCAGGTTTGCAACTTGACTTCATCTTCAAATCCTTCCTCTCCCTCACTCTACATAGCCAATCAATGGCCAGAGCTTGTCATTTCCAATTCAGCTTCATCTCTGGGATCTGTCCCCTTCATTCCCTCACAGCCACTGGCCCATGTCATCACCTCTCACCTGGACTATCACAATAGCCATCTAACTGTTCTCTTTGCCCCAGTCTCTCCTTAATCCATCCTCCACAGAGCCACCAAAATGACTTTTCTAAAGCATCAATCTGACTGTGTTGCTACCCTAGTCAATAAACTCCTCTAAACAACCTCTAGAATAAAATAGGATTAAAAAATAACTGTGTTTAGCATTTCCAGCTCTTCACAATCAGGGCTCTTTCTAGCTGTATTGTTATACCTCAGTCAAGCTGCCCTCTTGCCTCTTGTCTCACAGGACACTTCATCTACTATCATGTGCCTCATAGCCAGGAATAGACTCTCTCTTCAGAGCCTTTGCTTTATTTTCTCCAAAATTCAGCTCAAGTGTGTCTTTCTGCATGAAGTCTTTCCCAACTCACCCTGAGTCCCTTCCTCCAAAAAATCACCTGGTATTTTATCTATCTATCAATTGATTGATCTATTCATCTATCTCCTTATTTATCTATCAATCCATCTATCTAGTGTGTGTACACACATATATGTGTCTATTGCCTCCTCCGATAGATTGTAATCTCCTTGAGGGTAGAAAATACTTAATTTTGGTCTTTGTGTTTCTAGCACCTAGTATAGTTCCTAGCATGTAATAACTGATTAATAAATGCTTGTCGATTGATCAACAGTCCCCCTACCCTACCTCACCTACTCTGTCAAATAAGGTATACCTATCTAGAGCCTCATCTCTCATCCCATCAAGTCTGAGTAATACCTATGAGGTCGAATGCTTCCTGCCATTAAGATAACTAGTTCATTTTGCTTATTGTGCATTTTTGTATCAGCCTTGTTTTTTTGTGGAGACATTTGAGGCCATGGGTTTTGCTGCTAGCCCCTTCCTTGGAATTTGTGTCTTGTAAACTGCTAGAAATCTCAACTGTGATTCTTCTCCCTATGTGCGCTCTCTGGGGTATCTAGCTAGCTGGGTACACGTGGGCAGCTTTCTCCCTCTCTCTTCCTGTTCAGGGGACATTTGCAAAACACCAAGCTAATCCGTTCTTTCCAGTTTCAGTTAGGCTCACTCCAATCCTGTTCAGGAGACTGTCATCTTCTGTCCTAAAATGTGATTTGGAAATCCAAATTCCATTCTCAGACTCTATCTTCTTGAGCAGCTGTTAAGATAATGATCATAGAAAGGGCTTTGAGCAGGAAGAGGTCTTAGAGTTCATCTAAATGAAGCCCTTCATTTCACAGATGAGAGCTGAGGCCCAGAGTAGTGACCTCAGTTGCTCAAGGTCGCCTAGTAATTTGATTGGCAGGGACAAGGCTACGGCCAAGTCTCCTGGTCCCCAGAACAATGACCTTCCCACTATGCTGTGATACTTTTAAACAATGAAAACACTAATAACAATTGTTGGCATTTGTGTAGCACTTTGAGCTTTTCAAAGTGTTACCTCATTGAATTACCTCTTTTAATCAAAACAACCCAGTGAGTTATATGCCATTATCAGCCCCATTTTATTATACGAAGCGTTGTTGGATGCATGTTCTGTGTGTGGAAGAGTTTGCCATTCTTGCTCTTCAGTGGGGAGGGGCCTTGGAGGCCATCCAGTCCAACCCCTTCATTTTTACAGCTGAGGAAACTGAGGTTGGGGGAGTTAAGTGAATCACTCAAAGGGTACATAGCTAGAAATCACAAAAGGCAGGATTTAAACCTAGATCCTTTGGCTCCAGACTAAAGCAATCTTTCCACTGAACTAGAGACAACAAGATTAAAAGGAAATTTTATTAATGCATCTGGTTTTTATATCATAGCAAATTCCTGAAACATTCCCCAGTCTATTTCTCAGTCTTGAACCTTCCTTTGTAACAAAAACAAGAAAATTAAACAAAAACAGTCCATAGGATGTCATTGGACAGTGTGTGAAACACTGTATTTCCATAGTCCCCCACCTCTCTGCTGAGAGAAGGAAATACACCTCTTTTGATGAAAGGAATAAATCAGTCCCAGTGTTTCCAAAGGCTTCAGATTAAACACACAGTATTTGTGGACTTGATTTTTTTTCTCTTCAACTTCAAAGGAGCCATGGTTTTGTCAATGTAGGGTTTTCATTCTGCCAACACATATGGTGGCCCTTACTCGCCTTATTGAGGGTGTTCAACCCAAACAACCTACCGACTTCCATCCATGGCTCCTGGTTCTGCTTTCTGGGGCCAAGAAGTATAAAGCTAAGCCTCTGCTATATGATGGCCCTCCAAAGGCTATCACAAAGGCAGCTACCATGTCGCTCCAAAGTCTTCTCTTCTCCAGGCTTTACATGCCCACCACCTTCAACCAGTCTTTACGTAGCATGATTGAAAGCCTCTTACCCTAGCTGCCATCCTCTAGATAGATGCTCTCTGGTTTATCCATAGCTCAACTAGAATATGGCACCCGGCATGCAACATGGTGCTACAGAAGGAATTTGACGAAGGCAGAGTACAGGGGAACTATCATATGCTTTATTCTGGACCTGGAGCCAGAATTAGGAATTTTTGTCCCAAGGGAAGTACTAAAAATCATGTCAGGTCGAACAGCACCTCGTGCACCCTCAGTTGGGGGTGCATGGGTCTAGCACAGGAATTCCTAATCTTTTCTGCGTCATGGACCTCTATGGCAGTTGGGCAAAGTCTATGAAAACTTCCGGGCAGCTGGTTGTCATAGTAGAGAGAGTGTGGGACTTGGAATCAGGAAGACCAGAGTTCAAATTTTGTTTTGGATGTTTACTAGCTGAATGATCTCTAGCAAGTCCCAATTTCCTTATCCGTAAAATGAGGATAAGAGATAGCACCTACCTCATAGGGTTGTTTTGAGGATCCAATGAAGTAGCATTTACAAAGACTTTGTAATGTTTTTAAAGGAATATATGTGCTACTATAATTATTATGATAATAATTATTATTCTCAGAAGAATCTTTTCAAATGCAAAAAGTAAAATACGTAGGACTACAAAGGAAATTCTCAAATATAGTTATCAAAATAGTTTAAAAGCAAGTTCATGGGTCCCAGATTAATACCCCTGGCCTAGCAAGACAGGGCAGGAAAGAAGATCACCCCCCCACCACCACCACCAAGTACCTTCCTATTCAAGCTGATAAGTCTTGTGAAATGGGGACCAAGCTTTATTTTTGCTATGCTGGAGGGTGTCCAGTGATGCTGACATTCTCTAAATTTGGCACCCTCTAAATTCCATACCATGGAACAAAGCCGCATTTACCCCACCCTTGTTATATTGTTATATATCTGACTCTCCCTTTTTAAATGCAAGCCAAGCCGGGGCCTTGCACATAGCAGGAACTCCATAAATGTCAGTCGATTTGAATCAATTGTAAACTATGACCCCTGCCCTCAAGAATGATACTGCCTAGTCTGGGTGATGAAGACTCAGAAAACAACTAGAGATTAATTGAATAACAAACTGCCTGTAAGTATAAAAAAGTAGTTCAAAGAAAGGAGAGATCAGTTGTCTCTGGAGTGGTCAAAGAGAGGTTGAGGTTTGGCTAGACAGGAAGGAGTGGGGAGGCTTTGCCATGGGTGGCGGGAAAGGGGAAAGGGCCCCAAGAAGCCATCTTTTTGAATCCTGTAGACATTTACCAAGTAGAGAAGGTGACTTGCCTCAGGACTCATGGTTTCCTTATTATCAGCGCACTAAGTGCAGACTTAATTGGCATCTATACTTAACCATTTTAAATATCCGATCCTCCTCCTGTGACTCATCAGGGCGGGAGGCTGACCCTGCATTCTTCATGTGAGACATTGCAGTATTCTGGGCTATGATTTCTTCACCTATAAAATGAGGAGGTTGGACTAAATAAATTCTTAGGTCCCTCCAGCTTTAAATCTGTGATCTAGGATCTCTAACCCCTCCTCTTCCTGTCTTTTCAAAAGATCTTGGCTAAATGACCTCTAGGTTCCCTGACAGGCCTAACATTCTGATAATCCATGTTTCTAGTTTTGTGTGTATGTGGCATAGACTATAAACTCCATGAGGGCAAACCCATGTCTTTTTTTAAAAATTATTCTTCTTAGCATCTTGCACCAGGAAGGCAGTGAGGTGGTATAGTGGATACAGCACTGGGTCTAGAGTCAGGAAGATTTGAGTTCAAATCTGACTTCAGACACTGTGTGACCCTGGACAAATCACTTGGCCCTGTTTGCCTCAGTTTCTTCATCTATAAAATGAGCTGGAGAAGGAAATGGCAAACCACTCCAGTATCTTTGCCAAGAAAACCCCAAATGGGGTCACCGATAGTCGGGCACAACTGAAAAATGACTAAACAGCAACAAATATAGTAGGCACCCAGTAAATACAGTATTTGTGGAATTAATTAATCCTGCTGGCTTGTACCTTTTCTTTAGAACCTTAGGTGAGCACTGAGGTCATAACCTGTGTATATTTTTGTAGTATCCATGGCACCAAAGAGGGTCAAAGATATTTAGTTCATTGCACATTGAACTCAACTCAATCAAGTCTGGAGCTTGCTGTCTTTATTGGTCAAAGCCACAGATTAATGAGACCAAAGTCACTGGGTAGATCAGTTGGCTTCTTCTGCCCTATCCTACCAGACTATGAACTCCATGAAAATCAGGTTAAGGAGGGCCTTGAAAATGAGACAAAGTTCCTGCAAAGTTGCAGATGTGGAGGACTATGGGTGTCACCAAATTATAGAATCATAGAATTTAAGATAACAAGGACCTCAGTAGCCACTGACTCCAACCCATGTCTGAGAAGAAGTCATCTCTCTCTCTCTCTCTCTCTCTCTCTCTCCTCTCTCTCTCTCTCTCTCTCTTCTCTCTCTCTCTCTCTCTCTCTCTCTCTCTCTCTCTCTCGTTCTCACTCTCTCCCTTTCTTTCTGTCTCTATCTACCTGTCTGTCTATCTATCTATCTACCTACCTTTCTGTCTGTCTCTGTCTGTCTACCTGTCTGTCTATCTATCCCTAGCGAATAGCAGTCCAGCCTCTACTTAAAGTCCTCAGAAGGCTAGGCAAGGTGTAAGAGGGAGGATGGGGGGTGGGAACTAGCTACCCTATAAGGTTCCTCCCAGCCCTAACTCTATGAGCCCAGGAGGTGTGCTATGAAGAGTTGCTGGCTGCCATTGTATATGATGGATCCTGACTCTTAGTGTCATTGTTTATGTAAATGTCATCCCTCTTACCAAACCATAGAGGGTCTTTCCACACCAGGACTAGGCCTTACTTGTGTTACATCTCCCACAGTGTCTGGCAGAGTACACCCAAGAAGTGTTGAATAAATGACCAGACTCCTAACCAGTCTCCCCACCTCTGGTGTACATGACTGCAGAATCAGTGCTTTGAGGGCGTATGATTTCATTTGGTGTTTCAGAGTTCTTTCCTCCCCCTCAGATTACAGTCAGTCTAGTACTTGGAGTCATAGAGAGCTCCCTGAGGCTTAGAGAGGTTGTGGCTTGCTGAAGGTCATGAATCTATGGAAACAGTAGAAGCAACATTTGAACCCAAGTCTTCTGAAACCGAATGGTCTTGCCACTGAACAAGAGAGAGGAAGACCGATCAAGAGGGATTCAATTTCTCCACCAGAGAAGGTCACTAGAAAACTTGGGGAGGGAAAACAATGTTAGTAGCATGGTTAAGGGACTTTACCCAATTATGTTCACATAACTAGTGAGTGTTTTAGACAGGATTTGAACTCAGGTGTTCCTGACTCCAGGTCCTGTGCTCTATCTACTGCCCTACTGTATGTGAACAAGCATTGGCTTTCCACTTGCCCAGCAAATGTTCGTCTTGTTTATGCTCCACGTCTTCTAATGAGGGAGAATCTATTTCCCTCCTTACTTCCCAAAGCGGCCCATTATGATTTTGGATAGTGGCAATTATTAGGAAGTGTTTACTTTTACTAAATCTGCCTCTCTGTGGCTCCCATTGCTCCTAATTCTGGCCTCTGTGGCCAAACCAAATATGTTTCCTCTTCCACATGACAGCTCTTTAAAAACTGCCACTTCCCTCCCACCTGTTTGGCCTCCGGAGTGGCTGGCATGGTCACTCCAAGGTTTCTCTTCTCCAGGCTCATCCTCCTCCCTTCTTTCCACCAGTCTCTGAGCCTCTCCCTTTTTTGATTGGCCTCTTCCAGACATGATCTTGTGTTTATCTGGGTTTTCTCTGAAATGTGGCTCCCCAGCCTGAGTAGAGAGGTGGTCTGACCATGGCACAGTGTGACAGAACCATCACCACCCTCAGTGGGGAGCCTGTACTTCCATACAGTAGCCCAGGAAACATTGGGGGTGTTGGCTGCCATCTCATACTGTTGATCTGATTTAGCTTAAAGTACTCTGACTTTTTCTTAGGAACTAATGGCCAAGCTATGCCTCTTTCATCTTGTATTTATAGAGCTAAGCTGATTTTTTTAACCTATGTGTATTAGTCTATATTTATCCATGTTAAATTTAATATTCTCAGACTTGACCCATTGCTCTAGCCCAGTGGTTCTCAAAGCTGGGGGGGGGGGCAGGTCTGTGAGACCAAAATGCCAGGTCATTCTTGGGGCTATTTGTGGAAAGTTATGTCTTACCAAATGGGATCTCTGAATCTGAAGCCAACCAGACAATGACTTGAGCCACTATTCCAGAACAGGAGAAAGATGCTTCTTGTTGTGAATATGAAGTGAAATCTTTGGCTTTGAGAGATAAGTAGAGAAGGTCAGCCTCCTCTAGGGAACTGGCTGCCTCTACAAGCCCCATAGTGACCAGAGGGACAGAGCCCCATAGGAACCCCAGACACAGGACATCCCTCCAAAAAGGGAAGTGTGAACCAGAGAGTCCCTCCAGCTGGGACATTTATAGGCCCCAAAGCGAAAGGATGGCTGGGGCTTGGTGGGCTGCACATCTTGCATTGAGGACATGAAACCAAATAAGGAATAGGCAAGTGCCCTCAGGAGGGAAAGATATTTCTACACATAGACACACATACATACACACACACACACACACACATTCTCTTTCAAAATACACACATGCGCTCTTTCTCTCCCTCTTTCTCTCCCTCTTCTCCTTCCCTCCCTCCCTGCCCCCTGTCTCTCTCTGTGTGTGTGTCTGTCCCTCTCTCTCTCCCTACCTCCCACTCTGTCTGTCTCTGTCTCTGTCTCCATCTGTCTGTATCTCTCTCTCTTGCCTCTTCTCTCTCTCTCTCTCTCTCTCTCTCTCTCTCTCTCTCTCTCTCTCTCTCTCTCCCCTCTCCCCCTCCCTCCTTCCCTCCCATCTCCTCCTCCTCCTTCTCCTCCTCCTCTTCTTCTTCTTCTTCTTCTTCTTCTTCTTCTTCTTCTTCTTCTTCTTCTTCTTCTTCTTCTTCTTCTCCTCCTCCTCCTCCTCCACCTCCTCCTCCTCTCTCTTTCTCTCTCTCCCCCTCTCTCTCTGTCCTTCTTTCCCTCTCTCCCTTCCCTCTCTTTCCCTTCTCTCTCTCTCTCTCTCTCTCTCTCTCTCTCTCTCTCTCTCTCTCTCTCTCTCATAAAAACCTCTACACCCCCTTTTCCCCCCAGGCTATCTGGTCATGAGAGGCAGCTATGAGTCAGGGCAAAGACTGACTTTAGCTTCCAAGGACTCCAGGCAGAGGTTGGAGGACAATTTGCCATGCATGCTTTAGTGGGAATCCCTTTTGTACATGGGCTGGACTAATGTCTGCTGAGGTCCCTTCTATCTCCCAAATCTTATGATGCTATAATTCTGTAATTACACTTGGTCTTGAATCCTCACTTTTCTAGAGACTGTGCAATGTACTGGGTTAAGTGACAAACTTGGAGTCAGGAATACTTGGGTTCCAATCCTACCTAGATGCTTACTAGCTTTGTGATGCTGGGCCCTCAATCTCTCAACCTGTTTCTTTGTCTATAAAATGGGAGGGAGGCTGGGAATGGCACCTACCTCAGAGTTTCTGTGACTAATGAGATAATAAATATAAAGTACTTTGTAAACTTTAAGGACCCTGCATTTAGAATCAAAGGACCTGACTCTGCCACTACCTATCACCATGGCCTTGGACAAATCACTTAACATGCCAAGACCTCAGTTTCTAACTAGGTGTGCCATAGCGCATAGAGTGCAGGGCCTGGAGTCAGGAAGACTCATCTTCCTGAATTCAAATCTGGCCTCAGACATGTACTAGCTGTGTGACCTTGGGCATGTCACTTTACTCTGTTTGCCTCAGTTCCCTTATTTGTAAAATGAGCTGGGAAGTAAATGGCAAACCATTCTAGCACCTTTGCCAAGAAAACCCCAAAGGGGGTCACAAAGAGCCAGAGACAACTGAACAGCAACAACACAAGGAGATAGTTAGACTAGATGCCTTCTAAGCTCCTCTCCAGCTCTATCCAGACCGCAACAATATGATACCAGAGATCATAGCGGTGTGACCTTGGAAAATGATTAGCCCGCTCTGAGCCCTAGTCTCCTTCTCTGTTAAATGAGGGGGTTGAAGTAGTTGAGTTCCAAGGCCTCTTCCTGCTCACAAAACCTAGAAGTGCCAATTCAGGCGTCTGGAAAGGTGAGGATAAAGTGAAATATGCCCTCGACTACAGTCCAGGCATTGCTTTCTCTGCTGCCTGGTGATGAGGGAGGCATCTATTGATCTCGACTGTCATCATCCCAGGTGGCGCCCCTTCACCCAGGGCATGAGAGGGCTTAAAGGACAGGAGCCAGAGTTGGTGCTCTGCCACCATCATATTTGACTTTTCCAAAGACCTCCATTGTGGCCTCCATTGGCCACATTTGATGCATTTTATCATGGAAACAAAAGGAAACACTAATTGGTACACCATGTGCAGGGGGTTAATGGAGCAACAGCTAAAAAGTCTTAACACCAATTCAATAATATATTCTTTTAACAACAATAATAATAACTCACTTTTATACCATAATAATAGCATTTCTGTAGCACTTTAGGGTTGCAAAGTGCTTTATAAATATTATCTCATTTGTTCACAAAACCTGTTCTCATTCCCACTTTACAAATGAGGAAACTGAGGCAGACAGAGTTTAAGTGACTTGCTCAGGATCATGCAGCTAGTGAGTTTCTGGGGTGAGATTTGAACTCAGGTCTTGCCAACTCCAGGTCCAGCCCTTCATACACTGAGTCAACTGTCTCATAAATACAAAGTAAATGCAAAGTAATTTTGGAGGGCAGGGCAGCAGCAACTCGAAGGATAAGAAAAGACTTCGAGTAGAGAGTTGTCCTTAGAACTAGAAAATCCTGGGTTCATTTCACCTCTGATGAACACTGGCTTTGCGACCCTGGGAAATGCATTGAAACTTTCCATGCTCTAAGAAACTCTCTAAGACACCAAGTTTCAATTACATTAAAAAAATTTTTTTGCATTTATTTTTAAATTTAGAGTTCCAAAATTCTCTCCCTCCTTGAAGGCCCTCCCCGACCCACTGAGAAGGGAAGCAAGACTCTAAGCTTCAGAGAGGGTGCCAGCCTGCACTGGTAGAAGGTACTTCCTCACCTGGCAGTTCCCTATACTAATGAAAACACAGATCCAGTCCCTACTCTTGATTAAGTGTTAACATGAGTTTTTTCTTTCCTACAGAAAGAGTAAAAGGGCTACCAGCCTTCTAATCTTCAGTACCCTGGAGAAATACCCCCTATGCCCTGCCCTCATCGAGAAAAAAAATAGAAAAGAGAAAAAGTCTCCTGTAGAAAGTGATGGTTGAACCAAGCTTTAAAGGAATTTAGGGATTCTGTCATGGAGGTAGGGAGGAAGTGAGTTCCAGGCAGGGAGGAATGCGCCATGCAAAGGCTTGGAGATTGTAGATAGAACGTAGAGAATGAGGAGCAGTAATTATAGAATGTCATTTTAGAATGAAAACAGAATTCTATTTGGCATGATTCATGACATTCTGTATGTGGGATGGGATGGGATTCTCATGGGTGAGTTAGAGTGGGGTAAGTGTGTCCAAAGAAATGGGCCTGGGCCTTGGCTCTGCCACACCAAGATACCTTCCTCCAACAAAAGCTGCTTTTTTTTTTCTTTTGAGGCAGTCAGGGTTAAATGACTTGCCCAGGGTCACACAGCATGAAAGTGTCAAGTATCTAAGGTCACATTTGAACTCAGGTCCTCCTGACTCCAGGGCTGGTGCTCTATCCACTGCACCACCTAGCTGCCCCAAAGGCTTTTTTAAAATGATAGAACAAGACCTTATGATGGGCTTATTATGGGCCTGCAGTGGGTATGTGCTTCAAACAAACATGAAACATCGCTTCCCTCAAGGAGCTTACTTAGAGGGGCAGGGAATGCCAGGGGATGTCCATTTGGAGGTGGAAGGGTGGGAAACATTGGAAAAGGAGGTATTAAAAATCTTAGAGAGAGAGGAGGAGATTATGGTGAGATCAAAGTCTTGGAAAGGATGGGTACCCAGTGCAGCTAGAGGGGATGCCATTAGATAAGAAGAGGCTGGAGGGAGGGATGGAATGATGAATGTGACACCAGTGACCAAAACGAGAATGTCTATTTCTGTGGGGCAGGAATAGGTATCAACACCTCCACCCCTGCAGTCCAGTGGAGCTGGTAGGCCAAGTGCTCTGAGCCTCATTTTACAGATGAGGAAATTAAACTTTAGAGATTGCTCATAGTCACACAGTCAAGAATATGGAGAAATAGGAATTCATAAACAGCAATTATTTTTTATTCTGGCCAGAAACTCTGAGGATCTTCCCCTCCCAGACCGATATTTTTGCGAAGGTAAATTAGGCCTTCTTTTGTCTCAATCCTTACTTAGCCCTTGGTCATTGAATGGGTGTTGCCTCAGACAAACTGAGACCTGGGAAAAACCTTGATCTAGAAAGACCAAGATCATCGACTGAATCCAGGGCCTTCGCCAGTGGTCCTGACCTATGTCTTGCCACTGGACTTCGATGACCCTGGAGAAGAGAGTAAGGCTGATGACTTTCCACAGCCCTGCCTCACTCAAATCCAATTCACCCAAAAGTCAAGACATGACCTTGTGATGTCATTGGTCCTCTTTGAGAACTAAGGATGAACAACAACAGTTATTCTGATCCCCAGGCTAGTACTCTTTCTTCTATGTCTGTTAAAGAAAAAAAGATATAAGTGTATGTGTGTATTTCTGTGTATATATGTATGTATATATATGTACACACATAGGTGCCGATTTATATTTTATACTATTTTATTTTTCCCCAGTTACATGTCAAGAACATTTTTAGCATTCATTTTTACAAGATTTTGAGTTCCAAATTTTTCTCCTTTACTCCCTCCCCTCCCTTCTTCTGGAAATGGTAGGCAGTTTGATATAGTTTGTACATGTGCTATCATGTAAAAATATTTCATATGAGTCATAGTTGTGAAAGAAACAGATAAAAAATGAGAAAGAATAAAGTAAGTGAAAAAAATATGCTTCAATCTGCATTTAGAGTCCATCAGTTCTTAGTCTGGATATAGATAGCATTTTCCTTCGTGAAGCCATTGTGCTTGGAGAGTACAATGTTGCTGAGAGGAGCTAAGTCATTCCTAGTTGATCATTACACAAAGTTGCTGATACTGTGTACGATGTTTTCCTGGTTCTGCTCATTTCACTTTGCATCAGTTTGTACAAGTTCAGGTTCTTCAGAAATCTGCCTGTTCATCATTTCTTATTGCACAATAGTCTTCCATTATATTCGTATACCACAGCTCATTCGGCCATTCCCCAACTGATGGGCATCCCCTCGATTTCCAATTCTTGGCCATCACAAAAAGACGTGCTATAAATGTATGTACATAGAGGGCCTTTCCCTTTTTCTTTGATCTCTTTGGGATACAGACCTAGTAGTGGTATTGCTGGATCAAAGAGTAGCATAGTTTTATAGCCCTTTGGGCATGGTTTCAAATTGCTCTCCAGAATGGTTAGATCAGTTCACAATTCTACTAACAAGGCACCAGTGTCCCAATTTTCCTCCCTCCTCTCCAACATTTATCATTTTCCTTTTTTGTCATATTAGCCAATCTGATTGGTATGAGGTAGTATCTCAGAGTTATTTTAATTTGTGTTTCTCTAATCAAAAGTGATTTAGAGCATTCTTCAGATGCCTATAGATATCTTTGATTTCTTCATCTGAAGACTGCCTGTGCATATCCTTTGACCATTTATCAATTGGGGAATGACTTGTAGTCTTATAACTTTGACTCAGTTCTCTACATATTTGAGAAATGAGGCCTTTATCAGAGACACTTGCTGTAAAGGTTGTTTCCCAGCTTTCTGCTTTCTTTCTAATCTTTGTTGCACTGGATTTGTTTGTATGAAAGTTTTTTAATTTAATATGATCAAAATTATCTATTCTACATTTCATAATGCTCTCTGTCTCTTGTTTGGTCATGGATTCTTCCTCTTCCCTGCAGATATGTTTTATATGTGTGTGTATATGTGTGTGCATGTGTATACATATATGTATGTTTTGTACGATGTATAAACATATACATGTATATAATAACTAAAATATAGTGAAAACATAAATATAATAAATGTGTGTATATATACATATGTATGTATACTGTATATGGATATATAAACATGTACATGTGTATGTATGTATGTAGATATGTGTGTATATATCCCTACCTTAGCTACCCTTAAAGTATAATGGCCACTTACATGACACTGAAGTTTTGACCTGTTTTAGACCTACTTAATTTCCGTCCTGGGCTGGTTAACCTCTCTTTAGGTGGCCTAATCCACCTCCACCCCCCACCACCATATTGGTGCCAGACTTGGTGCAGGTACTCTATCAGCTTACTTTGGAGCTCACAGGATCCACCAGCCTCCGTCTGCCCCAAACCAGGGATTACAGGCATGGACCAGCACTCACAGCCCAGGAAAAAAATATTTATCTTAATATAATACTTGTTGATTTAGGCCCAAATCTGCTGGAAATAATTTTGAGTTAATTTAACATTAATCTAGATCCAAAGCATTTCTAGTTTGGAGAAGAGACAATTGGCAGACATCTCCATGCCCTCTGATGTGACCCTCTTCCTCAAGACAATTTCAGGTAATATTTACAGGAATATTAAATAAGGAAAGGACCACAATATGTAAAAAATAGAGTTAGGATTAACATTCTAGAATTGTTGAGTAACATTCCTATTTCCTCCTGGACCACTCCCTTTACTCCTAGAGTGAACAAAAGGACCTCATCTTTGAGACAGATATTAATATCCTTAATCAATGGAGAGGGGTAGGTCCTAACACCAATCACTTAAGGAAGGTGATGAGGCTATCATTGTCATCATCATTATTTATATACGGCTTTATAGTTTGCAAGGCACTTTGCAAATGTTATTTAATCTTCACAACAAGACTGGGAAGTAGGTTCTCTTATTATGTTCATTGTACAGATGAGGAGACTGAGGCAGACAAGCCACTTAAGTGACTTGACTAGGGTCACATAGCTAGTGTCTGAAGCTAGATTTGAACTCAGGTCTTCCTGTATCAACCTATCTGCCTATAAGCAAGACAAGAGTTATTCTTTGTTTAAAAAAATAGTTACTACTCCTCTATTTCTCTATGAAAAAAAAAACTTTTTTTTCCTTAGACCTGTATTTTTCAACTCTTCAAGGATTTAGGAAAGGGTTTTTTAGAGCAGGGAAATAATTATATTTCTTAATATTTCTAGAGAAACTAAAAGGCTCCCACATACCGTACTACTTCTTATGATGAGCTGAAGAGAAAACGTTGATGTTTGGAGTTGTTCCAATGCTTGCCTTGTGAAGTAGTAGGTACCAAAATCTACTGAAGAGGAAAGGGAGGTGAGAGAAATGGCAGCTTACTGAGAGAGAGAAGGTCTGGAATCCGGGACAGGAGAGCAGCCTGCGCAGTCACAGGGAGAGGCATGGGAGGGCCCCCCTCCCCCAGCAGCCCTGAAGGCCAGGTTGAAGGTGACTGGTGTGAATTCGTGACACACCAGCCTTCAGAACCATGCAGTGATCTAGGAGAAGGCCCCAAGGAATGGAGCTCATTCATGCATTTTATCACAAAACAAACATATTAACTACCTATACCAAAAAAACCCTCATGGACAATGTTGCATGAGAAGTAAATTAGAAAAGTAAAAACCAAGTGCTCTTAAGTTCTGCATTACTGACCAGGATCAGGGAAGACTTCCAAAAGGAGGTGGCATTTGAGTTGACTTTTAAGGGATGAGTAGAAAAGCTAGGTGGCATAGTGAATAGAGCACCACGTCCAGAGTCAGGAAGACTCATCTTCCTGAGTTCAAATCTGGCCTCAGACACTTACACTAGCTGTGTGACTCTGGGCAAGTTACTTCAGCCTGTTTGCCTCAGTTTCCTCATCTGGAGAAGGAAATGGCAAACAACTCCAGTATCTTTGCCAAGAAAACCCCAAATGGGACCATAAAGAGTCAGACACAACTGAACAACAACAGAAAATTAATGGGTATGGAATCCAGCCATGCTGGCTCACTCCTGTAATCCCAGCTACTAAGGTATCTGAAGTTGGCAGATCTCTTGAGGTTGGGGCTTTGGAGTGGCAAAGCCAATTGGGTATATTCACCATATTCAGTGCTAATATGGTGAGCCCCTGGAAAGGGGGTAAGACACCATGTTACGTAAGGAGGGGCAAACAGACCCAAGTCAAGCAGAGTAGGGCAAAATCCCCATGCCAATCACAGTGGGTCTGGACCTGTGAGGACCACACTGTACCTCCAGTCTGGATGGGATAAGAAGACCCAGTCTTTAAAATAAAATCAGAAAATTTTAAAAAGGCATAAAGGGAGAGGAGAAACATTTTAGAGTCCTGTCGCTTTAAGACACAATTTAAATATGATCTTTCGCATGAAATCTTTCCTGATCTTCCCAGCTAGTGCCCCCATCCCAAACTAACTTATATTTAGCTACTTTGAATATATTTGCATTTATTGACTTTATGTTTATGCTGCATATAATTATATAGGTGCTTATTATCTCGCCCAATGGAACTTAAGTTCTTTGCAAGTAAGAATTGTTTAGTTCTTGTATGTGTATTCCACAGTGCCTAGCACATAGTAGGTGTTTAATAAATACTTGTTGATTGTAGGGATTGCTTAGTTTCTTGTTCTTGTATTCCACAGTGCCTAGCACATAGTAGGTGTTTAGTAAATACTTGTTAATTGAATAATTCCAGGTTGTAATCCAGGACTATCAAAGGAGGTTTGGGGAAAGGTTAGGGTCAGGGTAAGGGGTTGCTGGAAAGGGCTACATTAAAATGATTAAGCAAGGACCCTAGGTTGGGGAATGAGTGGTACTTAATGGACAAGGTGAAGTGAGTGGAGTTGAATGAGGAAAGGTCTCTTTGAGGATGCAAAGCAGGTTTGGTGGGTAGGGTAGGGATGTGGGAGAAAGCACAAGTAAGGATGTCAGAAAGGGCAGCCCAGGGACATGGCATTGTCAAGTTAAAGAGCCACAGCAAGTAGGCAGAAGGAAGATAGAGGAAGGGGGTATAGGATGAAGAGGAGTTTGCCCTGGTTGGTGTGTGTTTGTGATAAAGGTGGAAAGGAGAATGAAGTCAATCTTTAATGTCCAGGATGTGCATGAAGAAGATGAATGTGTCTACATGAACACTGAAGAATAAAAGATGAAAGTGGGGCCAAAATTTGGATAAAGTCATCTAGGAAAGTGCAAATAGGTCTAGACCCTAATTACCTAATTATCTGCCTAGCTCAACCCACTCTCCTTGGGCAAATGAGCTTAATTAATTCTTGAGTTGCTAGAAACTGGATTCCTGCCCTGTTCCTCTCTTACCCAAGTCTTGGACTGATCTCTGGGCTTTGCCCCTCCTTCCGAACTCATGTCCTCTTGTGTCCATCCCAAGAATAACAGACTTCTATCGATGCTTCCATGTTTATATCCTTGGCTTTCTCATAGTCCTGAAGGTCTACTATGACTCTGGCTGTATCCCCCATGACACTGGTGCCTTCTTCTGTTGATTACCCCAATTTATGCCATCTATGGCTTGACACAGTTGTTTTCGTGTTGTCTCCGCCATTAGATTGTGAGTTCTTTGAGATGAAGGACTGTTTACTGTTGGTTTTTGTTTTGTGTTTTGTTTTTGTTTAGGGCCTTTCTTTGTATCCCTAGTGTTTAATACAGTGTCTGGCACAAAAATAGGAACTTAATAAATGCTTATTAACTCATAAATGCTTTTAAAAAACTAATCTGGCAAAATAATAATAAAATGATAGTAAACAACAATGATCAATGGCAAAATAATAAAATATAAAATAATATAATAATAGTAACTGTTGTTTATATGGCACTTTACCTGTATCAGCTCATTTGACCCTTGAATCAACTCTGTGACAGAGATACCATTATTCTGTCCATTTTATAGATAAAGAAACTGAGGCTCAGAGATCAAGTGACTTGTAAGTGACTGAGGCAGCAATTTGAACTCCTGTGTCCCTGACTCTGAAGAATATTACTCTGTTATACCATACTCTGTCTAATCCTTCTGTGTCCCAAGCCCTGGTTACATGACCAGTAGACAATGGCAGTTATGATTTGAAGAGTATAGAGATGGATGGCATGGACTATATGTGATAAAGAGTGGAGGGAGAGACCTGGATTAACAGCCTAGATTACTGATCCCAGAAAGAGATAGAAAGCTCATAGATGTAGAGCTAGAAGGTAGCTGGCACCTAGTCCCATCCTCTCATTTTGACAAGTAAATTGTGGTCGAAGGGGATGAAGCAACGTTAAATGGTCACATCACTAGTAAGTGTCTGAGGTGGAATTAGAACCCAGATCTTCATGATGTCAAGTCCAATACTTGTTCCATTTGCCCCACTACCTTTTGTTGTTGTTCAGTTGTTTCAAACATGTTTGACCCTTTGTGATCCCATTTGGGGTTTTCTTGGCAAAGACACTGAGGTGGTTTGCCATTTCCTTCTCCAGTGGATCCAGTGGGTCCATTTTGTCAGGCAATCAGAAATTAAGTGACTTGCCCAGGGTTGCCTAGCTAGAAAGTGTCTGAGGCCAGATTTGAACTCAGGTCTTCCTGATTCCAGGCCCTATGCTCTATCCACTGAGCCACCAGATGCTTCTCACATTGCCTTTGCCCCCATCAAGTTGTGGGGAGGAGATCAATCACCAAGTATTTATTAATCACCTACTATGCACCATGTAGGCACTATGCTAGGCACTTGTTTTCAAAGAAGATCATGACATCAGGGAAATGATGACATGACTTGCAGTTGACTTGGATTTCAGTGAGGGAGGGCTGTGCAAGGTCACCAGCCTCACTTTCTCCTCCAGAGCCATCTGGGTCCAGTGACCAGATATTCATCAGGATGACTGCAGATGACCCAGGATGCAATGGGAGACCTTGGCCCTTTTAGGCTAAGGCCTTTTTCTGTACTCATTTAGTGTGAGATAACATATTCGGTGAATAGGGCTCTTTAAGAAGTGAATCAAAGGATGGCCCCTTTAATTAGAAAAAAATAAAAAATATCAAGCTCGAAGGGGAAAACTCTCAGGGTTGCTGTTCCAAAGAGAAGCAGTTACCTCTGACATTCACTCTAAGCCAGATGGGCCCAAAATACAGCCATTAAGTGGAGCTTGGGCAGAGACCCATTGTGGTCCAAACTAAGAGCTTCAGAGTGAACTGGGTTTAAGGTTTTGGGAAGGAAGGAAGGAAGGAAGGAAGGAAGGAAGGAAGGAAGGAAGGAAGGAAGGAAGGAAGGAAGGAATCTAGCCAGTAAACCACAAGTTAAGTGGGCAGCTTCTAGCCATCAAAATTTACCTTCCTTTGGAGAGGAGGAAGAGGGAGAGGGAGGAGAGAGAGAGGGAGAGGGACAGGATTAGCTGAGTTGCCTAACTAGATATGCAAAGTGAGTGAAACAGTCCCTGACCTCAGGGGGTTTAGGAAAAACTGCAAACATAAGAATGTTTGGAAATCTAAACAGAATATAGATCCCGTTAGGAGAGAGTGTAGTCTCCACTGGAAGAACACCTTAATTTAAAGAGAGAGACAGAATTCAGGTAGAGCAAGGCCATGGAAGCAGGATAAAGGACAACTTTCCCACTACAGAGCAGGATTTGAACAACAGAAGAAGGCAGTAGATGGAAGGCTGAGTGGGGGAGCATCCCCAGATCATGCCAACAGTGCCTAATAATATTATGCTCCAAAACTCCAAAATCATGGGACTCATTTGCCTCACACTAAGTCTCTCCTTCCATCAAGAGAAGGGCGTGACATCTGGTTCTAAGAGTCATAAACTAGACCCCTCCTCCAGAGCATAAGAATTTATATTCTATTTTGCCCTCAGATTGACTGACTTGGGAGCCTGGTACAGGGCACACTGGCTCTGAAGTTAGAAGAGCTATGTTCAAATTCTGCCTGTCATTTACTGTCTGTGTGACCTTGAGAATATCACTTAAACTCTCTGGGCCTCAGTTTCCCCATCTGTGAAATGATGGACCACCTTATCTGAACAACAAATATTTACCCTGCAATGAAAATATATACCCATTTCTACAGGGAAAACAAAGTTTTAAAATGTGGCCCCTGCCTTTAAAGTGCTTTCAGTCCCATTGGTAAATTAAAACACACCCATGTGGTATTATAGCTTATAAGAGCAAGAAATAGGTCCTTGCAGAGGAGCAAACATTAACCTGTAGACCTGCGTTTCACTCCAGGCTGTGGTGTTCCAAGGGTCTGTAACAATAAGGGGGCAGACTTTCCTGAGTTTTCTTGAGTTTTCAGTTTCTTGAGTTTTAAGTTTCTCACCCATAAACCTGTGGGGATCATATTGTGCTTGTTGGTAAACTGAGTTGTTGTAAGGAAAGCCCCTTGGAAACTTTAAAGGGCCCTCAGGTTAAGTTGGCAGGCATTTATTAAGTGCTTACTGGATGCCAGGCTCTGTGCCTATCCTGGAGGGAGGAGACAATGTGCAAAAGAAAATTGTACGCACATCTTGGATTCAGTGTAGATGGGAGGTGAGGTAAGCTCAGAGGAAAGCCCTAGAAATGTGGAGAAAGAGAAGAAGGAAAGGCCTCTTACAGAAGGTGGGATGGGCTGAATCTTGAAGGAAGTTAGGGAATCCAGGGAGGTAGAAATGAGGAAAGAGTGTTCCAGGCCTGGAGGACAGCCAATGAAAACCTTGCAGTTGGGAGAGGGACTGTTATATTTAAGGAACAGCAAAGAGGCCAATGTCACCAGGTCATTGAGTATGAGGACTGGAAGGTAAGAAGGGACCAGGCTGGTAAGGGCTTTAAAAGCCAAATAGGGGATTTTGTATTTGATCCTGAAGGCCATAGGGAACTACTGAAGTTTATTGAGTAGGGGACTGGAGATGACATGTGCTTTAGGAAATCACGTTGGTGGCTGAATGGAGGAAGGGCTGGAGTGGGGAGAGACTTAAGGCAGGTAGAACCACCAGCAGCTACTGCCACAGTCCAGGCCTGAGGTGATGAGGATCTACACCAGGGGTGGCAGTGTCAGAGAAAAGAGGATGCCTATGACAGGTAGAGATGACAGCTCTGGTGACAGATTAGATTTGTGGAGAGAATGTGAGTGAGCTGTTGGGGACAACGCCAAGGTTGGGAGACCAGATGGCTGCAGGGAGGTTGGTTTCCTTGGCAGTGATTGTTATAAGGGGATATCTTAACTTTCACATGAATTAGATTTAAGTGAGACGGAGCTGGACAAAGTTGTCACTCTCTCTTCTTGAGTCATTGGAAGTCCAGTGGCAGGACAAAAGTCAGGATGACTGGTGGTGGCCCAGAATGCAGTGGATGACCTTGGTGTCTTCAGTGCCTGACCAAGCTCTAAGAGCTCCACAGAGCCTACTTCAGCCGCCTTGGTGGCTGTTGAAACAGTTTGTTCTCATCTGCCCACTGTGTTGGGGGAAGTCTTCATGTGCTTAGAGTAGCCATCTCCCTAACACACCAACGGGTTTGAAGCCTGTCAGTGACCCTCACTCTGGTTTAGCCACTGTCCTGAGAGGGTTTTGCCAGGGTATGGCTGCTGTTCATGCTACAGCTTCTTGGAGCCATGGATGAGAGTTGGGTGAAGGTGGATGACAAAGGTGGATGAGCAGCTGTGCAAAGGCCTTAGCAAACCCTCACACCAGAGGCGCTAGTCCTCCTGAACACCCCATACACCCCTCAACAGTAATATAGGGAAGTTCAGAAGAGGGGAGGATCTGGAGGAAAAGCTAATGAGTTCTGTTTTGGATGTACTGGAAATGTGCTGGTGGAGAAGGGGGAGGACCCCTTGCAGAGGGTGGGATTTGAGCTGAAATAGACATGGTTTGTTTTTATGAATGGGCTGTCATAGGATTTAGAGCTGGCAGCATACCTTAGAAGCATCCACTCCAACTCTCTCATTTTACAGATAAAAAAGCTGGGACCATCCAGGGGAAATGACTTCCCCAAGGCCCTAAGATGAGGAAGTAGCAGAACCTGGCCTTCTGATTCCAAATCCAGACTTGAACAGCGGGGTAAGAATTGGAGCTGAGCTTCAAAGGGCAGGCAGGACTGAGAGTCTTTCTAGGCAGGGGGCAATGACCTAAGCAAAGATGCAGAGCAAGGAAATTGCAAAATGTCTTTGAGGGATGGTGGGGAAAACATAGTGGAAGGAACCTCCTATTTTCTTCTCCCCAAAGAAGAGTACATGACCCTCAGGCTATTCCTGTTTGGCATCAGTGACTCAAGCAGTTTCCTGGTCAAAAAACTGAGCATGGTCATTCTTGGACTGCTTAGCTTCTGGATTGTTGGGAGGAAAGTGCTTCATAAGCCTTCTGAACTCAGAAAGCTGGACTTGGAGTCAGAATCCCACCTCTGACTTCTACTAGCAGTGTGATCTTGGAGAGGGTTCACGTTTCAGAATTTCCACGAACATCCCAGTAAGGCGGCACTCCATGTTGTCCCCATTCCACATCTTGGGCATGCCCTGCCTGCCCCACCCCCAGCCTAAGCCTTCCAGTTTCACTTGGATCTTTCTTCTCGAGTAGCCTCTCCCCATCCTTGCGGTATTCTGGATTTTTGCCTTCTGTTTCTCTCTCATCCAAACCTAAAAGTCCTATTCCCCTTCCCCTGGAAGCCTTGCTTTCTTCTGGTCCAAGTATTCTTAACCTTGTTTATGTTGTGGACCTCTTTGGCAATCTGGGGAAGCCTATGGACCCCTTCTCAGAATCATTTTTAAATGCATAAAATCAAATACATAGGTTACAAGGAAAACAATTATATAGAAATAGCTATCAAAAATTTTATTTAAGAAACAAGTTTATGGATCTCTTGTACCTATGGAACCCTTGTACCTGAATGTGAATAATTTAAGATAAGATATTAATGGCCAGTAATGATTAATATATCAATATCTCAAGGAAACACTTGCACTGTTCTTCAAGGCTAACCCTAACGAGTGGCAAATGGTGGAAACAGCAGATAGAGTGGTAAAGGAGGCATGTTTGGGCAGGGGAAACTTTCATTTCCCCACAAATCCTGCCACAAACAGCTAACTCCTCCCACCTAGACATTAAACAGGGCTTCCCTTCTGTTCCCTTCCCAGAGTTTCAAAGACTTTCCTCCCTACTTCGCCAAAATGAGTGATATTATTAGAATCACAAGATTTCCCTGTTTCTTAATGCCAATTGTGTTATGGGCACCTGGAATACCTTCCTTGGTAATTCCCTCACCCATCCTGCCTAATGTCGCCACTTATACCCTCCTCTCCTGTGATGCTTGGGTGCCTATAGGGCCAGGCTGCTCCATTCTTTTCCAACCTGATAGAAAAGGGCAAGGGAATGGACCTGAGAATGAAGGGAGGGATTTATGTGCTACCTATAAATGAGACAGAATCGGGGAAGTGGGCGGATCTGCCCCCACACTCACCTTCTTCTTGGTACCCTCTCTACCCCTCCCAGAATCCTCTCCAATGCTCTCACCTTCCTGAAAGTATCTAATAAATGAATCCTCAATAAGCTTCATAGGGACTCTGTCAGCCTTCCCAGGCATATTTACTTCTTTATTTTTTTAATTTAAATTTTTATGGATACCTTTTGATTTTACTTCACCTTTACTTCCCAATGTGTCCCCCTCCCCTCCCAAAAATTTATTCTTTTGGGGGGGGGCAGGGCAATTGGGGTTAAGTGACTCGCCCAAGGTCACACAGCTAGTACGTGTCAAGTATCTGAGGCTGAATTTGAACTCAGGTCCTCCTGACTCCAGGGCCTGTGCTCTACTCACTGCACCACCTAGCTGCCCCCCAAAATCTATTCTGTATAACAAAAAAGGAAAAACCAGGTTAGCCAAACTGACCGACGTGTCAGTCAAATTCAACAGTCTCTGTACTGTTGTATACTCATGGTATGTGGGTATGTACCATACTATATACCTTTGCAAAGAAAGGAGGAAGGTAGAGTGCCATTTCTCCTATTTAAATTTTAAAAGAGGATTAGGGAGGCAGTGATGCCTAATAGAAAGATCGTGAGAGACAACCCCCTCCCCTCCTCTAACTTGAGATCTTTCAGGAAAAGTTGTTGAGTTGTTTTTCAGTCATGTCCAACTATTGGTGACCCCATTTGGGGTTTTCTTGGCAGAGATACTGGGATGGTTTGCCATTTCCTTCTCCAGCACACTTTACAAGTGAGGAAACTGAGGCAAACAGGGTGTAGTGACTTGCCCAGGGTCACACAGCTAGTAAATGTCTGAGGCTGGATTTGAACTCAAGAGGATGGGGCTTCCTGACTCCAGGCCCAGTGCTCAGTGCTCTATAGCGCCACCCCAGCTGCCCTCAGGGCAATGTAGGAAATGATTACACAAATGAATGAATTGACCACGCTACTGCTTCAGATTTGTAAGGGGTGCTAGCTGGACCCCCTAAAAGCATCACAACTCCTATCTATGTTGTCCAGCCTTCACTTTTGGAGAGGACCAATGAGGTCACTGTGTGATGTGTGACATCATGACTTGTCCTCATGAATTGGATTTAAAGACATCCCTGTGCCCCAAGGTTGCTCTGTCCTCAGTATAGCAGAGAAATATCGGCTAATCACGAGGATGGCTTGGCTTCTACATCCATCAAAGATCAGTCAAATGGCCATATGCCCTTTGATGAAGCAGACACATGCTTGCCCTTCCTTTCCTTCTTCATCCTGGCTTCTTCCTTTTCTCTGTTCTGTCTAGAAGGCAAAGGAAGATTTTCAGGAGAGAACAAAATAAAAAGACCCCGGTTGGCCTGCATCTAGAGCCTAACACATCTGCTGAAACCTCAGCCTTTCTGGGGACACCCACCTCCTAGACTACAGATGTGCAGATGGGCCAGGGAGTGATGGAGTGGGGAGATTGGAGCTTGGTTACACACCAGCCCCTATAACAGGACGAGTAAAGAGACACACAAGCAATAGTCCTGAACCACAGAGTGCTGTTCTCTCACTACCCATCAAGAGCCCTTCTCCCTCCTTATATACACACACACACACACACACTCACATATTCACACACACTCAAACACACACTCATAGACACACGCTCACTCTCACACACACTCACACACATACGTATTCACATATATACACTCTCACACGCACTCATATTCACATATTCACACACACTCACAGACACACACTAACTCACACACACATACATATTCACACACTCAGACATACAAATACACATACTCTCACACACACTCACAGACACACACTAACTCACACACACATACATATTCACACACTCAGACATACAAATACACATACTCTCACACACACTCATACGCACATATTCACACACTCACATATACACTCTCACTCTCACACACTCAAACACACATATACACACACTCTCACACATACTCAAAGACACTCTCACACACACTCATACTCACATATTCACACACACTCAAACACACACACTGACACATATACTCTCACTCTTACACACATTCATACTCACATATTCACACACACCTAAACACACATACACATACATACTCAAACACACACACTTTCACACACACACTCATTCTCACATATTTGCATAACACATTCAAACATACACACTCACTCTCACACATACTCACAGATACACAAATACTCTCACATACACTTGCACATACTCATACTCACATATCCACATACACACACTCATACACACATTCTTTCACACCCACATACATATTCATACACACACACACACACACACACACACATGCATTTCTTCACCACAGAAGGATCAAAAGGCTTTTCATTTTCAGACCCAGGTTTGCCCACTCAGTGGCAGGCATGAGGCAGAAATGAAGGAAAGTGAAGAGATCCAGGGGCCCTGGACCACGTCCCCTGTGACTCTGGGCAGGTCTTTTCTCTCCGGCCTCAGTTTCCCATTGGGTACAATGAGGAGATGGGACAAAAACTCTTCCTC